>NC_143551.1:63461515-63764545 GCF_054136105.1 Typopeltis vanoorti
TTGTACTACTATTGCTCAAGGCTCTTTAGTATAACTTTCGGAGAAGTTTTTTCTTTTCTTTTTCTAAAGTGGTGAGAGTTATCTAAGCTTCCAGCCTGTTGTTGGGGCAAAGAAGATTATTATTTTCTAGTATTTCTAAGAAATATCTTATTTCAGAAATGGTAACCAGCAGTGGTAGAAGTACTAATATTTTGGACTTTTTTAAAGGAAAAAAAAATAACTAATACTCAAAACTAAACTTTCTTTTGATTGTGGCATAAATATAAAAAAAATTTCTATATTAAAATATAATATGATATTTATTTGTAAAATAGAATAATTTCAGCAAGCAGCTGAACAATTCATGGAAAAGAAGGTAATGACTGAAATAGGCTGATTTTAGAAAAATCTGCTTAAACAGATGGCAGCATTATTTTATTTCTTTTCTCAAGCGACAAAATGAAGTAACAAATCTCAAATACTGTGAAAACGTGTAGACCAGGACAATTAGATTAGAGTAGTTATTTAAAATTGAGTTCCCAGAGCAGAGAGAGATGCAATTGGAAATCTTTGAAATGAGCATAACTTTTGAATTAATCTGTCTTGGATATGTTTCATATATCTGTACCACATCCTATCTATAGCCATTAAGTATCACTAGTAGAAATGTGAATCCTACAAATAATAATAATAATAAAAAAAATCATGTTGCATTAATAAATTTAGTATAATCCTTTATCCAAGTGTAAGCAAATAAAGTTTGCGCCTGAAGTATCTTCAGGACTGAGGCAACTCATGGTAAAGGTGGACCAAGCTCTCATCACTCCTGTCTTAGTATCTTCCATAATGCAAAGCACATCTTCTTGCAGACATGTATAATGCTATGCATTAAGAGAAGGGCCACTACCCAGACCGGTTTCCCTGTTTAAGTACGGAGTAACCTCTCCAAAAACTCATGAGATCCCCCGGATCACCCAATAATGAGCGACCTGCATGAGAAGAACTCTGAGAACCAGTTGGCTCTACACTGTGGCAGGCTCCCCCACCACCGAGCAGAGCCGCTCATTTGCTCATCTGAAGGGTAACAGCAACAGCCGTGCCTCAGTTAACTTCACAGGCTACAGCATTGCCATTCATTACCCTCCCCACTCAGATCCTGGGTGACAGCAACAGCCGAGCCTCAGTTAAAACTTCATGGGCTACAGCATTGCCATTCATCACCCAAGCTTCCAACCGATTTCGACCTTTATTGAGGTCTCGTCAGTGGGAGCCAGACCCAGATGTGGTGATACTAAGGTGGAAGCAATGGAGAAGTCATATTTACCTATATGAGTTGCCAAAAGGTGTCTCACCTTATTATTAAATTACTCTGGATTTAGAGAAAGATATTGGAAGTTTTTTTCCCACTTGGTTAGACTATAATAAATTTAGTTTAATCCTTTATCCAAGTGTAAGCAAATGAGATTCTACTGAAATATTATTGGATATAAATTTTTTATATAAAAAAAAGAGTCTCACAGTCAGAAAACGAGTGATGCATTTTAACATCATTCATTGTTATCTTTAAATATTTAACATAATAAGTGTGAAAATAATTTCCACAATATTGTAAGTAAAATGAAAGAAAAAATAAACTAACCTGAAAAATAAAAGGCAAAAAATTTACAGTGAGAAATTTTCTGCCATTTATTTTTCATTAGTAAATAAATTCATTGCCAAGGTCATCCTGTGTAGCATTTCAAAATAATTAGTCATTTTATTTTCATACTCATGAAGCTTGTTTTTATTAGGAACAAACAATAAATAAACAGTACAGCAAGAAGTTAAAATATTGAAGAATAGTAATTGATATTTCAAATAAAACAGTTTACTCTAAGTCAGCTAGACACAAAGGTTCTCCATTACACTAATGGCTCTACAATTACCATTAAGAGATTAACAGTAGAGTAGAATAGTTACATGATTAAAGGCAGAATTCTGCTCATGTTTGGAACCATGAAAAAATCCTAAAGTATTTCATCCATTTTGGCTGGTCTAGGTTAGGAGGTTAAGTGACCATACCACTTTAGATTAGCTCTGCTCACACATTTTTGAATGCTAGCAATGTCAAGTTCTTTCCAATATCTTCATTTTTGATTTGATTCTATCATTGATGCCATCTGTTCACTCCTCTAATTTTTCTCAGAACTCATATCTGTGGTATCCAGTTTTTGATCAGCTGTTTTATTTCTGATCCTTCTCTCAGATCTGTAAGTTAAAATGGGCTTGAACTGTCTCATATACTGCTACTTCAGTGTTTTGTCCAGTTTCTCTCTTATTCCATATAAATTTTTCATCTGGCTCCTGACAATACCAGCTTGCTTATTCTGTTATATGTATATTTCCATATTTAATTTGCCATCTTCATTAAAAATAGTGTATAAATAGCTGAAATATTTTGCTTGTCCTGTGGGTTCTTTATTAAGGAAGAATGCAATTCAAATTTTACATGTTCCTGCATATTTTCATAATTTCAGTCTTTTTATTGCTAATTTTCTTGCCAAATTTGTTACTGCTTTTTCAGTTTAGTTAATCTTGCACTGAATATTTGCACTGGATTTGTTTGGGAGTACATTATCTAATATTAGGTTTTAATACTTTTCTTTCATAAGGTGATCCATATAGATTAGCTGCTCTTAAACTGTGGGCTGCAGCAGATGTTGATAAATATGAGTAAATTATATATTTATTATAGAACTATTGATATTATTATACACTGCAGCTTTTCATTCTATATTTCTTTAGTGTATTGCAAAAATAAACATCATCGAACATGATTGCCACTGATTTACATGATTATTTAAAAGGGGGGGGGGGTCATTTCTGTTAGAAAGTCTTTTTGAGAAGATTTTCCTAACAGAAACAAGTCTAAAACCAGCAGTCTAGTGAAGATATGTGGATGACATCTTTATTATTTGGAAACATGGTCTCCCAAGCCTGCATCAGTTTCTACATTCCCTTAACTCTTACAAACTTACTATAAAATTTACATTAGAGCTTGAAAAAAATAGCAAACTCTTTTTCCTTGATGTTCTCATCATTAAAAAGTTTAAATGTGGTGTTTCTTTTGATGTGTATCATACACCTTTATGTACAGTATGTTGTATTTATGCCTCATCCCTTCACCATCCTTCTTAAAAATGATATGGCATAATCCACACCATTAAAAAATAGAGCAGCTTCTGTTATAGAAAATGATGACTGACTCAAGACAGAACTCCAGACTCTCATTTTTTTGGCTATTCCAAGAGAACAGTTGATAGGACTTGATTTTTGAACACTTCTTCTTCCAATAAACGGAATATCCATACAAAGACTCCATCACAATACTGTATACTACAAGTTTATCAATTAAAATAGTCTCTTTTCAAAAATCACAACATCAGAGTAACTTTTAAACCAATTCAAACCATTCGTTGCTCTTCTGAGCTCTCCTAAAGATAACTGGGAATTTATAGAATTCCATGCTTCTGGAGTAATGTTAGAGAGAAAGAATGGGTTGCAGATGTTGACCATAATTATTATTATGGGCAACTCCAAGGAGTCCATAGACTCATCGAGGGAGGCCCTAACATAATGTCAAGAACAACTATTTTGACATTCACACAGTATCTATCATACTTCGCCTTGAACTCATTTACAGTCATGGCACCTACAACAGACTCTGGCAGCTTATTCCACTCATTCACCACTCTCCAAGTAAAAAACCTAGCTCTAACACCCTTGCTAACCACACTCTTGCCCAGCTTCCATGTATGGCCCCTAGTTTTCCCACCACCAGTCCTATTCTCAAAAATATCTCCAGAATTAATCTTATAGAAACCCTTCAGTAATTTGAATGTCTCATTCATATCACTCCTTTTCTGCCTATCCACCAATTTCTGCAACCCACAAATCTTCAACCTGTTCTCATAAGGTTCATTCCATAGACCTGCTATCATTTTTGTCACTCGTTTCTAGATCCTCTCCACCTCCCCATCCATAAGAAACCCTGGCGCCCATATCTGGGCACAGTAGTCTAGATCGGGTCTCATCAAGGCTCGATACAGAGGAACAATAACCTGTTTGTCTCTGCTTGTTAAAGTATTTTTCAGCAACCAAGTGATGATTTGATGAGCTGATTTAGCCACTTTGCGATGTGTCCCCTAAACTTCAACTCCTATCCACCAACACTCCCAAATCCCTGGCCTTGTCAATCTCCTGGAGTAAAGCTCCACCAATGTGATATACTACTGCTAATCTTTTTATCCCAAAATGCATAACCTTACATTTTGCCTCATTAAATTGACATCCATTCTCCTTAGCCCAGACCTCCAAGCTATCCAAATCATCCTGCAAAATTTTGACATCCTGTGCACTCACTATTGCTCTACCCAACTTTGCATCATCTGCAAACAAATGAACAGTTACTCTCAGATCCTTTCCTATATCGTTAATGAACAAATTGAACAGTAGTGGTCCAAGAACAGAACCCTATGGCACACCACTAGTCACAGGCCATCTTTTGAACTCTACTCCTGAATAAACCACTCTCTGATATCTCTCCATCAACCACCCTCCTATCCATCTCACCAATCCTATATCCATCCCCATATGCTGCAGTTTACTGATTAGAATTCCATGTGGTATCCTGTCAAAGGCCTTAGCAAGGTCCAGTAGAATCACTGTAAACCCATTACCCTTATCCAGTTCAGCTGTCACTGTGTTATAAAACGTGAGCAAGTTACTGAGGCATGATCTACCCTTCACAAAACCATGCTGTCCCCCATACAGTATCCCATTTTCATCTATCCAATCCTATATTTTCCTCTTGACTATTTTCTCCAAGACCTTGACAACGATTCCTGTTATGCTGATCGGTCGGTAATTTACAACAGCAGTCTTGGAACCTCCTTTAATCAGTGGAACTATTCCCCCCTCCCTTTCCACCCCGTTGGGACTAACCCAGACCCGAGACTCAAATTAAACAAAATGGTCAAGGGCACTGACCATTTTGTTCAATTCTTTAGCCGCTTCACGTACGACACGAGCTGGTATACCATCCAATCCCACAGATGTATTGACATTGAGGTTTTGTAATAGACTATTCACTTCCACTTCATTCACCACAATTCCCTTATAAGCTGTTGGTTCTTTCATTCCTGCAATGTCACCACCTGGATGATATACTCTTGCAAAGTGCTCACTCAGTAATTCCACTATATCAACTGATTCGGTTACCTCCCTACCATCGGCATTCTTTAAAATCATTCTGCCGTATATATTTTTTCTTTTACTTGCAACTTATTGAAAAAACTGTTTGGGATTCTCTTTAGCCTGCATGGCTAATGTTCTTTCATAATCCGTTTTGCTTTTCTTACCACACTTGTTACCCTTCTGGCCTGCGCTTTATTCCATTCATGTGCCTGCCGGTCACCTTTCTCCATAAATTCCCTCCACAGTGTTTCTTTTTTTGCAGCTCAAGCTTTATGGTGTTATTCATCCATTTAACCCCTACTTGATTTATTATTCGGACTCTAGGTATACAGTCAGCCATTGCCTCCTGTAAACACTTCTTAACCCCCTCCCATGCACTATCAACATCCAGCCCTTGCAGTTTTACATGCCATGGCACTGAACCAATCAAACTCCTAAGCTTGTCATACTTATCAGCCCGATAATTCCACATGTACCCTTGTCTTAATTGAAAATTCCACACATTTAGCCACCTCCAAAGTCAAGACCCTATGAACCCTCTCACCAATTGGTGGCAACGTGGTTATATTCGTTACAGCCAAATTCTCAGATGCAATTACTAGGTCAAGCACTCTGACCCCCTAGTATTTTCCATTACATGCTGTCGCAGATAGTTATCCCTTAATAACCGCATAAAATCCAATTCCTTCCTCCCATGTGTCCTCTCCTCCTTCCAATCAATGTTACCATAGTTGAAATCTCCCATAATAATTACCCTCCTTCCACTCATTTCTTCTCATATTCTCATTTCTCATAAAAGAAAATACAGATCTCGTTTGACCAACCATACTTTTAATTCTAACCATGCAGTTGATCAGATTCTTTCAACCATGCCTGATATAGGAAAGAATTTTTATTCCAGACTTATAAAGGAATCTCTTCTGGTCATCCATCACACAGTTCACTGAATAAAAACAAAGGATCGACACTAAGTAACATGTGGAAATCTCTCACTAAATCTTAGAGAAATTAACCTCACCAACAGTCACCTTCTGTCGCTAATTACAGATAGCTAATGCATGCCACCTGTTTTTATGTTATTTTTCAGTTTAATACTTTGTGATCATTGTATTTATAGTTATTTTGATGTGTCTAACACTGAAAAAGCCATCTGTTCTATTTAGATGTTGAAAAACTAGTCAGTGTAATTTATTTAATCATCATCATCATCATCAAATTCCTGACATGTATCATATCCTGTATACCCTTCAAGAGGTATACAGGATATGATAGTACTACATGAAAAATCTTACATCATTACAAACTTCCTCTCTACAATTTTTCTACAAATCAATCTGTTATCAACACTCCAACATTATCAGATCTTATATTTCTTTCTTCTAAGGCCCTTTTTACCATATCAATTCATCTACATCTTAGTCTTCCTCTGGGTCTTTTTCCTGTCAACCTGGCAGAGAACAGTTGTTTTGCTAATCTTTCCTCTTCCATTCTGTTTAAGTGACCACCTGAGATTAGTTATGCTAACAAGTTCTTTCCTAATATCCTCATTTTTAATATGATATTGCCATTGATGCCATCTGTTCACGCCCTAATCTTTCTCAGGACTCTCATATCTACGGTCTCTAGTCTTTGGTCAGGTGTTTTACTTCTAACCCAGCTCTTAGATCTATAAGTTAAAATTGGTTTGAACACTGTCTTGTATACAGCTAATTTATGTTTTGACTAATTTCTCTCTTATTCCATATAAATTTATTCAGTTGACTTCCTACCATACAAGCTTTGTTGATTCTGTTGTCTATTTCCATATTTAATTTACCATCTTCACTAAAAATTGAGCCTAGGTAGCTGAAATGTTTTATTGTTCTGTAGGTTCTCCATTCATTTGACATTAACCAGCTCATCTATTGAATATTACTCTCACATTTGGAGTGGGGCACCTAAATGCCCCCGCAAAATGACTAAGTATAGAGGAGAGCAATTAGACTCATTAATGACCCATCTCTTACCAACTCACTCCTCCCACTTTTGCACAGACATTTGGTTTCTGCAATATGTGTATCTATAAATATTTCCATTGGGAAATGCTCATCTGAAATAGCATCAATAATTCTACCACATAGTACTAAGCTCATTGGAACACGTGCAACTGCTGCTCAACATCTCTTAACAGTGCACCTTGAAACCCACAAACCTGTACACACCCTGAGGGTTCATGTCAGGAATTTGATGATGATAATGAGATACTATTAACTGCATCTTGGTTACTACCACTTAGATCTTGGTCTTCCTCAGATCCATTTTCTGCCATCCTGGAATCAAATGGCTGTTTTGATTAAAGTAAAAATCTGGTCCTAATGATCCCTATCTACCCTGAACTGCTGTTTTCCTACTTTCTTTCCACAATTTTTCTTAACCACTTCTCAAGTATACTTGCATACCTGGAGCATTCACACGCTGCTTTATTCCTCTATTTATAGATGGGTAGGTACTATGAGAATTCCACTTAAATCATATGGAATTTATCTTCCTGACAGGCTTTCTGAATTATGCAGTGTAGCCACTGTAAAACTTTCATCTTAACAATTAGAGCATGAATATCATATATTCGAGCTACCTTTTCACACCTCAGGTTTCTTATAACTTTTTCTATTCAGAGTATTGATATATACTTCTGACTGCATTTATCTTCAATATTTTCTACTGCAGTTCTTTCACTCTCATTTAAAAATCTTTCAAAGTAATTATTCAAGCATCAAGAATATCTTTAGGTTTTATATCACATTTGTCATCTTTGATTCCTTTTACAGTACTATTTCCTCCATTGCTTAGCTTTCCATTAATCTCTAGAACATTTACATGACATTTTTCTTCTATGTTCTTATCGAAGTCTTCCTGTGATTTATGTGTCACCACTTTTATGTCATGGCATATGGTGGGTATTCCAGTGGGTGTGCTCTGGTAACATTAGCTTACTTTATTAAAAAGTTGTTCTATCTATACAACTGCTTCAATCCTTTGTTTCTAAAATGTAAATGCTACATAAATTTGAAAGAGCTAGACTTCTTTTACCATCTTTAGCATTTTTTAACTTGAGCTCGTATTCTCAGTTTAAAAAAAAAAGTGTAAGTGTACACAAATATTTTCAACACTGTTTTGATTTGTCAAGAAGGATAAAAATGAATGTTAGTTTTTTTTTAAAAAATAATATAGCTATCTAACAGGAAACTACAAGGGATAACTAACTGCACTTCCTATTTCAGCTACTGTAATCTACTGAGTAGAACTAAGCTAATTGTGCTATTGACAGCCTGCACACCTTTAATTCTACACAAATTTCAGTCAGTGAAAATGCAAGTGTGCTGCTTAGTCTTTGTTCACCTTCAGCCATTAAAAATGTTTATTCCATGATATTCTCCATTCAAAGTGCAGTTGATATTTTCAATGCTTCTGCCTATTTTCATTGTCTTCAGCTTGTTATTGATGAAATTCATACGATATATATTACAACAGTCATTCAATTTAGTCAGTAAATCTTGCAGACTTGTAGCAGATTTGTTTAGAAGTATAACATCATCCGTATAAAGCAAAGAGCTGAGATTAACATCTCCAATTTTGATATCAAGTTTCATACCACTTTCATTCATAATGTGATCTATATAGATAATGAAAAACAGAGGGGATAATGTACATCCTTGTCTGACACCAAATTTAACAGTGAACCATTTTCCTGTATTTCTTCTAATTTTAACTGCTGACTTACAACTCAAATAAAGACTAAGTATTGCTTGATATAATGCTCCACTGACACCATACAACTGTATCATTTTGAATAGCTTCTCTCTTGGCACCTTGTCATATGCTTTTTCCAGATCTACAAAACTTAAATACAGATCTTTATTGTATTCCCATGACTTCTCAACTATTTGTTGTAAAGCAAAAATCTGATTCTGACAGCTTCTATTTGGCCTCTATTTGGGTACTGTGAGAGCTCTACTCCAATCATCTGGAATTTGTTTCTCTGTCCAGGCCTTCTGAACTATGCAGTGCAGCCACTGTATGACTTTTATACCTCCATACTTGAGCATTTCTGGTTGAATATCATCTACTCCACCTGCCTTTCCACATTTCAGGCTTTTGATGGCTTTTTCTACTTCAATTATGGATATGTATTCCTGATTACATGACTGGTCAGTGTTTTTTACCACTGTGCTGTCATCACTGCTAGTTTCATTTAGCAATTTTTCAAAGTAATTACTCAATACTTCAACGATATCTTTTTCTCCAGTTTTCATGTCACCTTTATCATCTCTATTTCCTTTTACAGTACTCTTTCCTCCATTTCTGAGCTTCTTCAACAACCTCCAGAATATCTTGCCACCTTCTGATATTTATTTTCTATGTTTTTACCAAAGTCTTTCCATAACTTTTGTTTTGCTTTTTTACATTTGTCTCTTATTCTCTAAGAGCACAAGCTAATTTATTTGCCATAAACTTTGGTCTTCTTTCCTTCTTCTTTTTCTTCAATACCTCTTTAACTTCCTGTGTCCACCACAGAGTTCTGATTTTTCTATCCTTGCAGACAACCTCACCACATGCTTCTCTGGCTGAATCAATCAATGTTTTCTTCAGAGTTTGCCACTGAATCTCCAAGGTTTGGTTTCTGTTCTCAAACTCTTGCATTTTTTCTTGAATAATGTTTGTGCATTTTAGTCTACATTTCACATCTGAGATCTGCTCAACTTTTATTCGCTTTAAAACTTTCTTATATGTTCTTCTTTTCAATATGAAATTCAATTTTATCCTGCTCAAGACTAAATGGTGATCACTTCCAATTTCAAATCCTCTGTACACTCTAGTGTCCTGCACCAGGGAAAAAATATTACCATCAACAATAACATAGTCAATGAGACTTTTCTTATTCCTTGCCTCTTTCTTTCCATGTGAATTTGTGCACATTTTTATGTTGGATCATTGTGTTAGTAATAATCAGACCTTGTCCTGAGCAGAAATCCAACAAGTATTTGCCATTATTATTAGCTTTGCTCTTTTCTCCTAATTTTCCCAAAATATTTTTGTATGTCTATAATAAATTTAGTTTAATCCTTTATCCAAGTGTATGCAAGCAAAGTTTGCGCCCTAAAGTATCTTCAGGACTGAGGTAAAGTGGTACAACACCGGGCAACTCCTTGCAAAGGTGGAGAAAGCTACCAACACTCGTATCTCAGTATCTCCCATAATGCAAAACACATCTCCTTGCGGATATGTATAATGTTATGCATTAAGGGAAGGGCCACTACCCAGACTAGTTTCGACCTTTATTGAGATCTCTTCAGTGGGAGCCAGGCCAGGCCCAAGTGGAGATACCAGGCAGAAGCATTAGCAAGGTCATCTCCTTCTATAAGAGCTGCCAAACGGTGTGCCACCTTTTTATTAAATTACTTTGGATTTAGAGAAAGATGTTGAAAGTTTATTTTTCACTTGGTCAGACTATAATAAATTTAGTTTAATCCTTTATCCAAGTGTGTGCAAACAAAGTTTGCGCCTGAAAGTATCACTGAGGTAAAGTGGTACAACACCAGGCAACTCCTTGCAAAGGTGGAGAAAGCTTCCAATGATCCTATCTCAGTATCTCCCATAATGCAAAACACATCTCCTTGTGGATATGTCAACATTTTTGTATATCTGATAATCATTTCCTACTCTGCTAGTTAGATCCCCAACCAGGACCAACTTTTGTGTCAGTTGCTTTCTCTAAAGCCTCAAAAAATTCCTCGACTTCTACCTTAGTATCACTTTCTGCTGGACCATAGGCACAAATAAGTCTCATTATCCAGTTCCCCATTCTGATATTTGTCCTCTACTTGAAATTGCCTGCCATTCAAGAAGATTAGCCTCCTATTTAGTGTTGAATACTTGGCTATGCCTTCTTTTCCTTGATTGTCATTGCTTGAATTTATTTAATGTAATGACTAATAAATTGCTGCCTTTTATGAGACAGATGGTAGTTTGTTTATTTATTTATTTATTTTCCAAAGCTGTTTATTGATTTATTTGTGATTGAGTGGTAAAATTTCTTATTGAATAATTAACTGAATCTTTTTTTTTTTTAATTATAAACACTTTTGGCTTTTGTTTTATGGGAGCTTGGGCATTTAGTTACCTTTTTGGCATATTTCTTCCAGAGCGTCCCAAGGAGACAATTCGTAGGGGAGCTCTTATGAAAATGTTGCAGCAGAATGCCCTCACTCTACCACTTTGGATACCAAAAGGAAATGAATCTCCACCTCCACTATGTGGTGCAGTTCCAGCAGAAGCAAATTATGTAGCAAAGGTAGGTTCTGTATAAATTACCATTCACTGAAGTTGGTCATCATAACAGTCCTCATCGTCATGTTAGCTGTGATTTGTGTGTCAAGAGAAGTTAATGGTTGGGATTATCAGCATACTGTAATATTTAATATTGTGTGTAGCATAATTGCTACAGTTCTGATGTGAAATTCACTAAGCATTTAGTCTTATCAACTTCAGAGAACTCACAAAATGTTACAGAATTAAATTGACTGATTGCTGAAGTTAACACTATGCATTTGTAATTTTCTTCACTTCATTATCTTATAGTATCACCTGTTTTTCATTTCCATTATAAATGTGTCCATATATTTTTCAGAAATGTGGAAATGGATTATTTCTCTTTTTGTGGTATTAATAAGTGGTATCTAATTGTGATCATTAGTATGTTATTCCCAGTCAGAGAATTTTTACATTCTCTCTGTTTTAAATTATTTTAAATATACCTCGTTAAAATGTTCACCAAATAAAGTTACTTAATTTATTTTTACAATAAATTTATTGCATTTCATATTTTCTGGTATTTCAGAAACCAATGCATATAATGCATATACATCAGAGTAGTTTGATTTCTGAATTTATTAAAGGAAAGTAAGAATTAACTGCATTATAAATAGAAAGGATGTAATAAATCTAAGAATTTGCTTAAAAATTTATGATCAGAATTTAAAATATATTCCAGAATTATCAGTACAGTTTTTGCTTATCTATTGCTGTTAAGACCAAGCATCTCTTAAATTTCAGAGCTTATTGTAACCTAAATTTGAATTCGGTCTAAACACCGTGTTTTATTTATCATATATAATATAGTTTTTACATGCTTTTAAGTAATTTTATGAAAAAAATATCCCATTCCCATCTGCCATTAATTAGGCGTAATGGCTTGTCATAGTCAGATAACTTAATTTTCCATATTAATGCTGTGATAGTGATTAATCCTGCTACCATAGGCTGATGTTTGTTAATGATATATTATCTGGCTGATTTATTTGTTCTGTAGCAAGAGAGAAAAGGAAGTTTCTGGAAGAAACCTCCATACAAGACCAGCTAACTCACTGTCAGTTGTGAAAAACCCTTATAAATGTTCTTTACTTTCTAGATGAGATTCAAAGCTTTGTTTTTTACCCAAAGGACATCATTGCTACTGATTGTTCTAAGATTTGTTTAAAAATACATAAGGAAATGTGCTATAAACGTTTTTAATTGTGCAGTGCTGAAATTTTATAATAATTTTATTGAGTAAATGTTTTAATAATTTTATTATTATTACATGACGCCTCCATGGAGTCAAAAGACTCATCGAGGGAGGGCACCTACTCTACAACTTTGTGTCTCCACCACTTAATCCACCAACCACAACTACATTAACACCACCTACCGCCCACCACTACCACTAATATTTCCACAGACAATCACAAACATTCATGCCCGCGCTTGGATTTGAACCCGCAGCCTCTTGGCTGGAGTGCGGATATGTTAACGACTCAGCCAACCAGACCCAGCTAGTTTAATAGTTGATATTTCTTCTGGCTAGCCAGTTATTACCCAAAAATTGTATTCCAGACCGTTTCTCTATAGTGAAAGGAAATTCTCGCCTCAGTATGATATATGAGGAAAGAAATTAAATGTAATTTAAATTATTTGAATATATTTCATTTTTGATATCTTTATTGTTAAAGAAATAAGTAATTGCATTCATTTTCAAAACTATATTAATATTGATTAGGCATTTTTCCTGACATGTTATTTGATGATGTTTCTTGTTTTCATTAAAGTTTCAGTGATTTGTCTGTTTACCAAGTTTGCAAGATGGGCATTTGCAAACTTCTTAGGTTATGTGTTGGCCATTCTTATCATAAGGAGATCCAAACTCTTTTGGTTTTGTTTATAAAATTTTAACTTAACTTTTAACTTATTTAAGATTGTTTTGTGCTTCTGCTTAAGATAATCATAAGTGATTTACATGCCTTGAAAAATTTTTGGTTCTCCAATATAATAAGTTTCAGCATTATGTTTACTTTTTTTATGATTCTAAGCAACATATCACATATTTTGCAACAACAGCACAACTATACTACTATTGTTTCTGGAATTAGTATCTTATTAGAAGCTGTCATTGGGGGAATGAAAGAAATTTAAAATGTAATGCTGGCTAGGAGACATTATTATATTCCTCAACTCTGTAAATAGAGGATTAAAGAGAAAATAATGAATGGCTAAGTGGAAAGAAACATGGCCCAAATGGGGACCAAACAACAGATAAATTATGTTATGAACTGTAACCAGCTATGCAAGTCTTTAGGATTTCATCAAAAACACAAGAAATGTTTCCCTTTTTTCTAAATGGGTTGAGTTAACTAGACATAAATATTTAATTTGAATGAAGAAGATAACAGTAAGTTTGTTACTTACTATACACTAAGTAACAAAGCCTAAAGTTCTATGAGGGGCATCCACTATGTGAGTACTGTTGGGCAGGAGGCCTGAGAATTAGTTTCCCAAATTGTGGGAAGTTTTTATGTGGTTCCCACCCATGAAAGGTTATTAGTTAACCTATATTACATTGTACCATTTGTGAGTGGGCTAAAGATTTCTTTTTAATTTTTATCAATTTTTATATATTTTTTTAATTTATTTTTACATAGTCCAGAAACTCTGCTCTCTAGAGACTAAACATGGAACTTTTTCAAGCCTCCAATAAATGGGGTGGTGGTCTCACACTAGGTGATGAAATTCATCTTCCACCTAAAGACAATCACAAACATCGAAGTCCACAGTGGGATTTGAATCTGCAATCTGTTGGTTGGAGAGCAGGTATGCAAATCATTTGGCCAACCAGGATGACAGTTAACACAGCCATTAAGATTAGGTTGATTTTTCAAATCTGTTACTGATTCTAAGAAAAGGCCTTCAAGTTTCTTTGTTGTGATGAAGTGTAGTAGTTTTTTTCATTTGATTCTGTGCAAGGTATCCAAGGCATAATCAACTAGACCTGATGGACCATAGTTATAGTGGCAATCTCTCTTGTTTGATTATAAGATAATTTGCAAGAACAAGGAACCTTGTAAGAATCTGAAACAGTGAGGAGGGAGGGAGTGGATCCTTATGAGAGCAGATAAGGGCAGCAAGGTTCAGATGGGATTTGAAAGCACATAAGCCTAAATACTTACGGACCATTAATTCTCCATCTATCTAATTTGTTAGATGTAGTTTCCCAACAGGCCATAAAATAATTATTTATGATAATTGAACTATTGAGTGCAATTTATAACTCCAGGAATTTCATATTGAATATAGAATCTTGTCATTCCCAGTAAGTTTCTCAGTCACCATGAATTTTCACTTAAGGAAATTTTCATCATTGTTATCGACTTCCTGATATGTACCTTCAGGAGGCGTGTACATGATATTATGATAGTACTATATGAAAAAGTTACATCATCACTAACCTCCAATCAACAATTTTCCTCCAAATTGATTTGTTATCTGTCATGATTATTACATCATCAGATCTTATATTTCTGTCTTCTAAAGCACTTTTTACTGTATCAATGCACCTACATCTTGGTCTTACAAAAGCAACAACAGAAAACACTCATTATAATCAGTAGCTTATTTTACTTACTCATACACACACACACAGCACTGATGTGCTATAGCTTTTGCAACTTTTCATATATGAAATTGATATTAAAAAGAAACGAACAATAACCATGCTGTACTGCATATGCCTTTACCACTGTTGACCACTTGTAATTTTCTACAACTGAATATTATTTTTAACTTTAATAAAAAGATGCTTTGAGAAAGGGTGGGGGAAATGATATACTCTTTGGGGAGAAAAAAAGTTTGTGTTCTAATTATGAATCAGTTTACTGAATTTGCATAGCTATCACAGTCAAATAACTTGGCTTCTCTGAAACCTGCATGCTGTTCCAGAAATAAATAATTTATAATTGCATCAGCAAAGTAGATATTAGATACAACATTATTTCAAAGCCGAATGTTTGTAGAAACTATGAAAGTTTCATGAGAATACAATCCTCTGTATCACTGAATTGCCTTAGCTTGCACTACTCGACTTAAGCAGCTAAGGCAACTCAGGGACGCCGAGATTTGTATTCTCGTAAGCCATCAGGTCAACTTACAAAACTTTCATAGTTTCTGCAAACATTTGGCTTTGAAATAATGTTGGATCTAATATCCACTTTGCATATGTAATTTTACATTGTTGCTGAAATGAAGCCGTATTGCTCTTTCTTTTTGTTATAGACAGTTCATAAGTTTTAAATTGCGCATTCTGAGTAGTTCTCGGTTATCAAATCGACTGTCGCAGAATTGCAGTGCTTGTGTTCAAGTAATCCTTATTTTACTTAATAATTGCCCCAAAGTGCAAGAGTAGTGATGCTGGCAATTCGGATATGCCAAAGAGAAGCCGTAAACTGCTTCCTTTTAAGTGTAAAAAGTGAAAGTTCTCAATTTCATAAAATAATAAATAAATAATAATAATAATAAAACGTATCCTGAGGTTGCTAAGATTCCATTCACATTCAGATAACTTTTATTAGTTATTGTTGTTAATCTCTTACTGTGCCTAATTTATAAATTGAACTTTTATCATAGGTATATATGTATAGGAAAAAAACATAGTATATATAAGGTTTAGTACTATCCGCAGGGTGTCTTGGAACGTATCCCTCACAGATAAAGGGGGGGAATACTGTATTTTTAAATGCAGGTATTTCCAAAGTACATTGTCAATACTGATTGAGCTACAAAGGCTCTGCATTGATTTATATAATATTGCTAATGGTAAACTGTTGAGTATAGGTTTCTGTTCTTATTCTCTTCTTGACAGTCATTGAAAATACATCAGAAACATTATGTGCAAAAATACACTACTACAATATTGTTACTTTTATAAAATAATCAGATACTTTTTTAAAAAAAATTTCATTTACTAAATAGAATCAAAATCCTTTTTCCTATATATTTCTATATCAGATAAAGTCTATAGCACATCAGCAGGTTTCAGAATTCTCATTTTGCATAATGCTTTGCAATTTCTTATTCCACTTTTTTTTTATTTGTTTGTTTGTTAAACCATACTATGTGATTTCCAAAAGCAGATGAAAAGATTATCAAGACTTTTCTTGGAAACAAACCCTGAAAAACTAAAGGAAGTCCATTCTTTCTTGAAAAAAATAGGAGGATGGGATGTGAGAGCATCAGAAATTCTGTGTGTAATTTTCCCTTATCCCTTATTTTTAAATAGGATGTTAGGAAATTGTACTGTATTTACTGCTACACTAAAACTTTGTTTCATTTGCCATGTGCATAATATTGCAGAGGAGAGGGAGACATTATTTGCTGTACATAATTTCAATCCAGTATGCTGAAAGTTGAGTTGTATGAGCCAATAAAAATACTGTTATAATGTTAATTTCAAAGTGCATAAAAAGGAGTCCCATGTTTTATAAGAAAGGGATTGCTTCTATAAATTGTCTAATCATTGATTACATATTCTGAAACCAGTGAATTGTTTGTCCTCTCTACTTTTTGTGGTTTTGACAGAAATCACTTGCTTCACTCGCATACCTACCTAATGTGAAAACAAAAAGAAAGCACAAGACAGGTTCTTTTGTTCTGTCTCGTAGGCAAGTACAACATGATTTTTTCGTGGACCTGAAGAGAAAATAATCAATAAAAAATAATATTTTAAATTGGGCTTCCCAAACAATGTATGTAAAAGTAATTCACATGGAGTATGTGAATGGAGGGTTGTCACTAATATTAACTCTTGGCTAGAGAATTTAAAAGATTTTTTTCTCTCACTCGTTGTGTATTCTGTGCATTGACTTTTGGTATTATTGAATGCAGTAATTTTTCATCTATGATATGATTATTTCAGC
Source organism: Typopeltis vanoorti (assembly GCF_054136105.1). Taxonomy (NCBI): domain Eukaryota; kingdom Metazoa; phylum Arthropoda; class Arachnida; order Uropygi; family Thelyphonidae; genus Typopeltis; species Typopeltis vanoorti. The sequence goes on from NC_143551.1 coordinate 63,478,990, forward strand.
TTTTTATGGACCTGTATTCTTTGACATGCTGCATTGTCACAGCTCTTTTCATTTCCACTGGAAGGTAGAGAAGAATAAAGTTGTAGATATGAATCTATATATAATGCCTGACATTTTCAAGAACAGCTATTCGCTACAAATGCAAACAATGTACACTGTAATGGCCTGATCGTTTATTAGACACATGCTAGTTAATGCTATATAATGGTCACCTTCTTTTGTAGTGATTATGGTTGTTTACTTAGGTTTTTGCCATGCAATACTGATTTCTATAGTCAATCTAATGTCCTGCCGTTTTTGTTGAATTTTCTGGAATGTTTCATTATTCCAGCATCCTTAAGAAAATAGTGGTTCAGATTAAAATTTGGATGTAAGTGATAATTTTTGTAATTAATGAACTGATTCTCCATTACTGCATATGATGTAGGAATTGACCTAGATAGTTAGGTATATAACTTCCACTTTGCTTGAATTTGACATTCTTTAGAGGGTACTACATTTGCACTGCACTTTATTTTGATATATCCAAGGAAAGGATAGCAGGTCCTGTTTTTACCTTCGTGAGATGTATTGAAACATTTTCCATTGGTCTGTGGATCATTTTGTAGTTGTTTGTGCTAATTCTTCACTAGTGTCTTTTTATTTAATGCAGTACCATGGAGCCCATAGAAGTGAGAAGTCATTATAGTTGTTTAGTATAATCCTCCTATTTGACAATCACCTTCTATCTGGAAAGCTTTGAATATCATTTAACTTACCATTTTGTTCATTTGAATTTTTCAAATCATGTTTGTTAAAAGCTATGTAAAAGAATCCATAAAATTAGCTTTGGAAGCAGATTGACTTATGGAGATCTCAGCTGTGTAAGGGATGTAGAAGTTTTTTGGCTGTCAGGTAGGTCACATGTTTCATTACATTACATTACTTGTGGTCTTGTGTTGTCATGAAAAATTAACTCATCTGCTTTCAAAAAATGGGCACAGTATTTGACAGTGATATCATTCTTTGAACACTAACTGTGACAGAGGAATGCCTTTTGTGCTGTTGGCAAAGGTCATAAATTGTTTCATCTTTACTGCTATTGACAGAAGTTTTTTAAATGCAGTGATGAAGGATTGCATTAGTTTAGTTTTTAGTTAAGATTTGATATCACAAATCCATGTTTTCTTTATACTTAAAGTGCTGCAATAACTATTGAGAAATCTTGAAACATGCATATTGTTTATCAGGACATTGATGAGAAACTTATCTGATAAAATCCTTTCATTCCCAGGTACTTTTCTGATAACCTTGGAATTATCCGTTTTGCATGACCTTCCCAAAAATGGTGTCCCTCTCCAGATAATGTATTTCGATCTGTGGCATCATTATTACCACCACAGGTCTCTTTCAAGTGATTGTGCCATGATGTTTCACTTTTCACACATGAACATTAATTTTTGCATTTAGTCGACTCAGTAGCTCAAATTTCTTCATTTTAAAATTCTATAACAGTAAAACACTTTACTTTTACTCTTGAAATAAGACCTCTTTTTGCTATGTCATTTTTTAGCAGTTTCTTTCATTGGCTGCAGCTGACATTGACAAAAATAAATAAATACACTCAGAAAACTTCCTTTTTCCCTAACAAAAATTGGAATTTGGGACCACCTTTCTCATGATTGCTTTCAATACTTTGTTTGTTTCACCTATAATAAGAACTTAGATTTGCTAACATTTTTAAAGTGTGATGCATATGCACTAGATATGAATTTTCCATGGCCCATAGGACTTGATTGTTTGAAGGGAGAGGAAAGTGTCCACATTTTTTGTACTATTATCTGTCAGTATGCGATAAGTTAATGACGGTATAAAATATATAAATTCAATACCACGACATTTGCCAAATCTGCTGTGAGATGTGAACTATTTATCATTTAAGGGTGCATTAAAGTTTATATTTTCTTTAAGTTCCTCCAATAGCACAATCAGATAAATGCCTGTATGTCTCCTGATGGAAAGACCTGAGTTCGAATAGTGTAGGACACGAAGAACATTTATAAGCATATTGATCTACTAGCCAATACCCTAAGTATTCAGTTATACATGAATACTTTTTTGTTGAAGATGAGTTGGCTGGGTACAGTACAGAAGTAGTAGTTCCTCCCCCCCCCTCAGAAACTTGAGGTTATCTCTGTACAAAAGAGACAAACTATCTGGAGAATCTACAGAATATACCTAGCCTTAGTTGCTTCAATATATTCCTAAAACCACAACTCTCCATGAGTTGGTCTATGGATCCCTCCTCCCATGAATCCTTACTCTGAATAGCTTGAATATGTCATTAGTGTTAACAGTATAAACAGATAATTTCCAATCACCAAGCATCAAAATATCCATGATATATACACACAATGTTAACTTATCTTGTTTGAAATTTCAATTACATCAGCATAAATCACTGTTTTTCACAATATAGTATTATGTAGTAGTATTATATAGTAGTATTTTTAATTAGAAGGTTTAAAAATTCTTATAATTTTTTTTTTTTATTTACTGACTTTACTAACATTTCCAGTATTATATTTTAATCTTGAACACTATGCCCTGACCTGAACTTTGGGTTTTGTAGTATTATATAACTGAAGTGGTATTTCAGAACCTATTATGATTTGGAGGTCACTTTATAACACATTCATCAAATAAAGAAATCATAATTTCATTTGTAATTTTTTCATTACTTCATTACAGTAAAGCAAATGTAGATATTTTAAATGAAGAAACCAAATTAGTGACATCATTAGTGAAATATACCACCATCAGAAAGCACTGTTTTACAGTGAAATTCTTGATAAAATGTATATTTATGAGGTGGAGGTATGCATTTTTAAGTGGAAAGTTGTAAATTATTCGAGTTATTTACTGAAGTGAATTTCCTTTAACTTGCTACACTAAATCTGAATGAGCATAGAACAATGGTTAGCTATCTTTCAATCACATCTAATTTAAAAATGCAATATTAGACATTGAACACTAAAATGAATGATCACAGGATGTAAAAATCCCACCCCATCCCCAAAAAGTTTCATCTTAATTTTGAGTATCACATTCTTGAATTCATTAAAAAAAAAAGCATCAGTTACAGTATAGATATGAATGTATCAAGAAGAAAGATCAAGATAAAATAAATAATAAAAAATAAAATTGAACAACAGTAGATATATAAGGAATGAACATTAAAAACAATAACACAGTAATATGTTTAAATAAAAAATTATTAAAGTTATTATTGATTAAATATGAACAAAGTAAGAGGAGAACTTGGCACTGCATATCTTCAGACATCTTGCAGTTTGTTACTATTCTTAGCTGCCAAAATTGCAATCAATCATTCTTGATCAGTAGATATTTCATGCTTGTAAAAAAAAAAAAAAAAAAAGTGACTTGTGAGTGCAGTAAATGAAAAGTGACATGCAGTGAGAAAAGAAACTTTAATTGTCCATTTTTCCTTTTCAATGTTTAACTGTTCCCTTTGGTCTGCAGATACCTGATAAATACTCATGGATATCACAGAACTTGCTGTCACTGTGTTGTCAACCTGTAATGTAAAGGATGTTCCAAAAGTCATGTATCATAAGGAAATTTAGTAAGATGTTGGTCTTGGAAACCTTTTAAATTTGATTCACAATTATTGAATATTTCTGTATATGATGATTTTATTTTATAATAGTCCATCCACCCACAAAAGTTTGAAAACCTTTGGGATAGACCAAAGTTTAAATAAACTGGAAATCCTACTTTGAAGTTCAAACAGTTTTTTTTTTTTCCCACTTCATGCTCCAGAAGCAGGATGGTAGCATCATCCCAAGTAATAAACATTGTCTACCATGTGCTACTCTTAATTTGTATGTCAGTTACTGTATTTATGGTATATTTACAGTTATTTCAAATGAATGTCTCTTTTTCCTTACAAAAAAGAGGGATTCATTTGAAGTGTTTAATATTTAGCACATCAAAATTAGTTTCACACTATCATCTTTAGTTAGTTTTGCAATGATCATTATCTGAAAATAAATAGATAAAGAAGGAAAGATGTTAATATAGAACAGTAAGTGAAGTCCTCTATATATGTGACTTTTGGACCATCTGGCCGTACCAATGACTGTTATTTTAGTTAGCTGGATTTTACACTATGTCTATGATAATGCCATGTGAAGATTGAACTTTTTTAATTAAAATTTTATGTGAATGAAACTTTCAAATTGTATTTTATTTCTAAATTTAATTTAGTTTGACAATGATTCATTATTACAGATTTACTTCTGCTGTAGCTGTTTCAAAAGATCTGTTTAATATTTAAGCTTCTCATGAATAAATTTTCATCTTTTATATAATTTATCTTTTGTAATAAATGATAAATGCTTTGTTGGTTTCGTTCAATTAAAGAAATCTGATCACATTCATTAGTTGCTTTTTTTTTTCCTAGTCTAGTAGTTATTTTGCTTCCTTTGACTTATAGTAATCAGATTTATACCGAGGTATTAAAAATTGTCCTTGCACCTTGACACATTCATTATAATAAGACTAAAACATATTGGTTACTCCACAGATGTAAGTGATGGTCACAAATGGATTAATTTGGATTAATGAAATTCATTATATAACTTGTGCCTTGGTGGAAAAAGTTGGAGTTATGTCAACTCCCTTCCACAAGATGTATTAGAAACTGGAGAGTTGATTTTCAAGTCTTTCAAATCTCCGTCTTTTGAATAAATGCTTCAAAATTTAAAGATTATTTGTAATACTCTTGTATGGAGTACCAAAGGGTAGTATAATTTTCATATTAAAATTATATATAATTCAACTCATCAAAAAAAAAAACAGAAATATACAAATTGCCATGTACCGAAATACGAGGGTGGTTCCATAAGTTTCTGGCCTGACTAACTTTTAGAGGTGATAGAAAGAAAACAACTGTGTCGCTTTTCAAAATAATCTTCCTTTACTTCAACACACTTTTCACATCTTTGAATTAACATTTCTATGCCTTTAAAAAAATTAGTCTGTACTTTTGTCTGCAAAATGGCCTAAAACTGCATCTTTCACCTCATTGTCATCTGCAAATTTTCTTCCTTGAAGGTCTTTCTTCAGTTTTGAGAAGAGGTGGTAGTCACTGGATGTTATATCTGGGCTGTAGGGTGGGTGTTCAATCTCCAGGAAGTCACAGTCATTCACTGCAGCTTTCACAACAATAGCCATATGGACAGGAACATTGTCATGAAGCAGGTGAACACCATGACTCAACATTCCTCATCTCTTCTCCTTCATGGCATTGCACAATTTGTGCAAGAGTGAAGCATAATATTCTGCAATCACAGTAGTATTCCTTTCCTTGAAGTCAACCAAGAGAATTCCCTGGCAATCCCAAAGGATTGTTGCCATGATCTTCTTGGTGGACTGAGTGACCTTGGCTTTTCTCGGCAGTGTTTCACTTGGTTTGCACCACTCCATGGATTCCCTTTTAGAAAGAGGAAAATGATCATAATAAAGGACCATGGTTTCATCCCTGGTGACAATGGATTCCAGCACTTTCTCTGATTCCCTTGGCAAAGTTCTAAAAACTTGTGGGAACAGGTCACATAATGCTCCTGAATTGAAGAGAGAAGTCAGGGCACTCGCCTTGCACTGACCTTCATCATGTGAAGCTTCTTGTGAATGATGCGAAAGACAGTAGTTATAGAAAGCCCCAACCTTTCTGAGATTTCTTTGAGCTTCAACCATCTGTCATTGAGCAGTTTCTCCTCAACAAGAGAGACATTTTCCTCAGCCATCACTTCCACAGGCCAACCATCACGAGGATCATCTTCGATGCTCTCTCTTCCTAGGTGAAACTGTTTAGCCCATTCCTTCATGGTGGAATATGAAGGAGAACCTTCCCCATAAATATCATCCAATCACTGTTTGATAGCACTTGGAGAAAGCTCTTCTTTAGTGAAAAACTTTATCACAGTGCTGTACTCAGTTTTTAACATTACAGCCACTTAGTGTTGATGTGTTAGTCAAACAAGTGCCTCCAACTGAATGATGCAGATAGAGAGTTGAAACTGGTACACTAGCCTCCCCATAGATGGTGCTATCTGTCACGCACACCATTTTAAAATTGGCATGAATTTTGTATGTCAGGCCAGAAACTTTTGGAATCTACCTTGTACAAAACATTTGAGCCATTTTAAGAACATTGCCATAACTATGACCAAACACGTTGTTTTGGTATTTGGTATAAGACAAATATTTTGAAATCAGTAATATACGAGATGTGACAATTTAATTCCCAGAACAGCTGCGTAGTTGCCCGTATGGCCTGCATGTAAACTTGCTGTAAAAATGTATGATCAAAATTTGGAGCAGTGTGTTAACATCAAATTTTCTGTGAAAATTGGCAAAACTGCTAAAACATTGCTGTTGAAAGTGGCACAAGGTGTGGATGCTATGAAAAAGTCAAGTGTCTTTGAGTGGCATAAGAGATTCAGAGGCAGGCAAGATGTGAACGACGACCCCAGAAGTGGGCAGCCAAAAACAAAAAAGAGAGGCAAATGTGAACAGTGCGAGATTTGGTACAGTCTGACAGACAATTGTGTGAGATTAATGGCTGATGAATGCAAATGAAACAAGAAACAACAGGGTAATTTTAACTGAAGAATTGGGTGTGAAAGATTTCTGCAAAGTTTGTGCCTCGGATCTTGATGGACAAACAGAAGCAGCAGAGGCTTCAAGTTGTGACTGATCTTTCTGCAAACAAGCACATATTTCTGAGAATAATTATGAGTGACAAAATCTGGTGCTTCCAGTTCGATCCCGAAACAAAACGCCAGAGCATGCAGTGAAAAACTCAGAGTTTGCCACATCACAATCGCTGTTCAATATCGTGCTGATGTGTTTCTTTGATCACAAGGGGATAGTCCACTATGAATTCATTGAACAGGGACATCAACTAACAATGCTATTTAGAGGTGCTGAAAAAATTATGAGATTCTGTTGAAAAAATCAATTACCGAATTAGATCATCCTGCTTATTCACCCGACTTAGCTCCCTGTGATTTCTGGCTGTTTCCAAAATTTAAGACTATGCTAAAAGGATGAAGATTTTCTGACATCGCTGATATCCAGCATAATGTGATAAAGCAACTCAAGAGTATTCTGGAAAAAGAGTTCCAGGCCTGTTTCCAAAAGTGGGAACACCATCTAAACTAGTGTATAAATTAAATGCACAAGGGAACTACTTCAAAGGCGACAGTAGCTACTAATGTATAATTCCGAACGTAGGTTTTTTACAGGTGCATTCCGGGAATTAAATTATCACACCTCAACTTTACCACGAGTTGCCTTGACTTGTACTACTACTTTACGGATCACTTAGACTTGCATTACGTGCAGGTGCAAACTTGACTTATTTGTCTTTTTGCTTACTTGGGAAATGGAGTAAAAACCAGGTTTAAAATAGCTTGGTATCTTTAACACATATATATATATATATATATATATATAAAAGAATTAGCAAAGTTGGTATGGTAGGAAATCAGCTAAATAAATGTATATGGAATAAAAGGGAAAATAATCATAATCAAACACTAGGTTAGCTGTATACAAGACAATGTTGAAACCAGTTTTAACTTATAGATCTGAGAGCTAAGTTACACATAAAACACTTGACCAAAGACTGGAGACCACAGAAAAAGATTAGGGGAGTGAATGAACAGTTTCTATCAGTGATAGAATCATATTAAAAACAAGGATATTAGGTAGGAACTTGACATTGTTAGCATTCAGGTAGTATGGTCATTATTTAAACAGAATGGAAGAGAAAAGGTTAGCAAAACAAGTGTGCTTTTTGCCAGGATGGCATGAAAAAAGACCTGTAGGAAGACAAAGATCTAGATGGATTATACAGTAAGAAGTGCTTTAGAAAACCGAAATATAAGATCTGATAATATAAGCGTCTTGATATCAGATTAATTTGGAGAAAAACTGTTGCTAGTAAGTTAGTAATGATCCAACCTTTTCGGTTACTATCACAATATCTTGTACTCTCCCTGAGGTACATATCAGGAATTATATGATTATAGTAATGATGAAATATAAAAATGAACAGAAAAAGTTTTAACTGTTTAGTTAGACATTAAAGGAAAATAATGTGAATAGTAATTTTTGTGTTCTCTAGAATAGTGGTATTTTGTGTGCATGTAACTTCAGAATGGTGTAAGTGAGGATGACTGTATATTGAGGGAGAACTCAAACTTTTTGAGCACTTTCAAAATGCTCAGGACTTTATTGTTGTTGTGGATAATTTTTTATGGATCTGTATAGCCCATGTCTATCTATCAAAACCCCCTATACTTATTTAGGTAATTCACTGAAGGTTCTAGATACTGATCAATCATGAATTGCAATACACATTAAAATACAGTAAAAAAATCAGGTTTTCTCATTGCTCAGTTAATGGTTTCCCACAAATGCAACAGTTTACAGTGTCTCTTGTTGCAAGAATTATTTCATGAGCATTACAATAAATGGATTAGGAGGAACTTTCCCTTCTTTTGCAATGGAAAACGTATAAGACAAGTAAAAGATTTCAGCTATTTAGGTACAATCATTAGTGAAGATGGCAATTTAAGTATGGAACTGAACAAATCATGGTTGGGAGACAGTTGAATAAATTAATATGAAATAAGAGAGGAGCAAGAGAGAGATAAATTACCTGAAATATGGAACAAGCAGTAAACTAGGCAGTGTTCAAATCAACTTTAACTTATGGATCTGAGAGTTATGTTGGAAATAAAAAAGGTTTATATCTAATCCGGTTTGATCAGAAACCAGAGATATGAGAGTTCTGAGAAAAATCAGAAGAGCAAATAGATGGCATCAATGGTGGAATCACATGAAAAATGAATATATTAAGAAGGAACTTGACATTGTTGGCATTCAAGAACGTGTGAGCAGGGCTAATCTAAAGAGGCATGATCATTTAAGAGGTTAGCAAAACATGTTTGATAGCAGGAAAAATTATATTGTAAAATTATTGAATTTGTCATAAATTCAGGTTATTTTTATTGTCAAAACAAACTATGCAAGCAGATAGAAGGAACTGCAATGGGGTCTCCTATTTCCCCCACTCTAAATTATTTTATGGATCATTTTGAACAACATATTCTCACTGTTTTTTTCTCTAAGACATCTATTTGGTAGAGATATGTTAATGATGTGTTTGTAGTATGGAACTCTTCCTTTTCTGAATTTCTTGAAAACGAATTCGGTAAATCCAAGAATTAAATTTATATTTAAAGTAGAAGATAATAATTGTCTTCTCTTTCTGGACATTTTCATTCTGTCAACTTAATGGCAGACTACAGTTCTCAGTATGCAGGAAATTGACTCATACTAGTAAATATATTAATGCTGACTGTCATCATCATCACCCCTGTCAGAAATATGGTGTGATTAAAACTTTGTTCACTGTGCTAAGCAATGTTCTATTGATTCTCTTTTAAATAGTGAACTTCATTTATCACAACTACTTTCATTTCTAATAGTTATAAAACAAAAATATTTGATAAAATAATTAATAATTATGGCCTTCATCCTAATCCTCCTTGAGAAGTTTGTAGAATTTCAATTCTGTATGCTAAAGGACTATCATGGAAAATTTCAAGACTTCTTTGCCAAACTGACCAATAAGTTTCTTTTCATCCAGTTTGATGAATTCCTTCCCAGCCTCTCTGAAAGACAAGTATCCTCCCCTGTCCTATCCTGAAGTTTATAGGATCCCTTTCCTTTGTTATTATGGACAAACAGATCCTTCAGTTAGATTTGTTTAGAAGAAAATCGAGAGTATATTTTACTTCAAGAGTCCAACAAGTCTGGTTTAGCTAGCCATGCCTTATCCACTAAGCATAGAATTCATTGGAGCAAAAAAAAAAAAAAGAGTCCTACACAAAAATGATTTTTTCTTCTTGTGAAAGATTATATACAGAAAGTTGTGAAGCCCACATTCATAATCCAAATCTCAACAAAAATGATTGCCTTAAACTTTCCCAGTTATGGGAAATCTGCCTTAAACTTTCCCAATTATAGGGAAAGTTTAAGGCATGTTGTTTTTTTGTGTTTGTTGCTCTTTTCAACTGTATTGACAACAGCTAGGAAACGTAACTGAAATTTTACAAACAATAAATAATATTTCCTGACATAAGTGTAAATCTGTTACTCTATAATAATTTATTATATTGTCTGCTTATGTTTCAATATTTATATCTACCCTTTCATTTTCTTTTAAGACAGTCCAAGTTTAACTTCCATATAGGAGTAGTACAGAATTAATTACTGTGTCAATAAGATGTAATTTTAATTGTAAGCTTGTTATCTGTCCATAGTGGATTTAATTTTTGGAGTGCTGTTCTGTTACATTTCAATTTTTGTTCTAATATCCTGTTGTGATCTTCTGTCTTTATTAAATATATTACCTATATATTTAAAGTGCTCATCTTCTATAGGTATATCCTTGAGTAGGATTTTTTCCAGTTTCTGCTACAGCACCTCCTTCTTGGTCAGAAGACAGATATTTGTCATTGATTTTTTGATTTTGGGGTATTTATGGCTAAACCTTAATTTTCAAGAGAGTGAGCTAACTTTTTTTTTTTTTTGGTGATTTCCTGAAGATGATTTGTTTCTACCATAATTCAAAAAACAACAATCAATCAAACTGGCTTTCCTTTCCAGTTCCACCCACCAAGATGCAAGAGATCAGAAGTATTTGCTGTAAGCAATGAAGTAATGTAAATCATTCTTCTAATCCAGAGAATTGAGACGGTTATCTAACACTCAGAATGCTAGATAATTCTTTCCACTCTCATAGCAATTTATCTTTTCTTAACCAGATGTTCTGTAATCCCATTCTACATGGGATTACAGAAGTGAAGAACCTTTATAAGCATCTTTTAACTGAAGGCGAGTTAGCCAGTCTCATAGGAGGGTGGCAGGATATTTTCTCCTAGAAATATTGCATTTTAAATCCAATAAAATAGGCAGACTGGCCAGAAGAACACGTGCAATTAACGAACATAATATAATTGACCTCACAACCTTAGTTGCTTTGGCCATAATTCCAAAATAAATTTCATCTCAAACAAACCTCTTTTCAGATTTACTATAGAGGCTACCTAAATATAGATAGTAATCTTGCACAAGTTTCTCTTCTCTTACACAGAATGCCCTTCTCTTCATTCTCAATCCCACATCTTTTGGTGTTACAATGGTGCCAAGTGGAATAGCCTCACTGAGTAGTACTCTGCCTTTTCAGAGGCTACTACTTCCACTATCCTGATCTAAATACTTGCTCCACTCAAGTTAAAAATTATGTTACTGGAATGAAGTCTGCTTCATTCCCACTCCATTTAAAAATTCCCACCACTATCTATGCCACGGTTTAACAAGAGGCTAAGGTGATTCATAAAAAATTCAGCATACTGCATGCAGCTTGAGACAAGAAGCCCAGCTTCATTCTCAGTCTACGCCAAAATATGCACAAATGCAAAACAGCCAGCAACAAATTCAAATCTGAGTTTGAAGGACTAATAAGTGCAGAAAACTCATTCCTTCCTTACAAACATAAGTCATACATAAAGTCATAGATTTAATATCCACTTAATTTAGATAATTCTGCATCACTGAAGTGAAGCCTTTTGGCTCTTTATTTTAGTAAATAAGTCATACTTTCTGATCCCTGGAAAAAACTGTTGGTGCAACCAGGGCCATCGCCAGATTAGATCGTGCCCTGGGCAAACAATTAAATATCACCCCTGATGGATTATAAGACAAAAATATAAGAAAATCTCCAATTACTATTTTGTTTTTATTACAAGAGAAACATTAATGCACGATTATATAATAATAATATTAATTAAATGTTTGCTCTATGGGGATATCATACAATGAAACTGTTTATAAGCTCTTCTAAATTTAAATTATAAGCTATGTCTGCCTCTTTCGATATAGTTGCTAGACCAACCAATCTTTCTTGGGTCATTGCTGTTCGCAAATAATTTTTAATCAGTTTAAGCTTGGAAAAACTTCTTTCCGCACTTGCTATGCTAACAGGAATTGTTAACAATATCCTTAGGGCGGTGGTTACGTTGGGATAAATTTCTACAAGATTTTGGTAATATATGTATATATATGATAAAATTTGGTGAGGACCACTTTTCTCTTGTATTATATTTGAGAGAATTTTTAATTCTTCAAATCTATTGCATCTGCATCAGATGTAAAATATAATACGCCGCCTACCGCAATATGGCTGAACGAGCGCCCTTAATTAAACAGTGCTGTGAGGCAGGCTGCCTCTATGCTACACCCTGTTGATGGTACTGGGTGCAACTTCTACTGATCCTGTGCTTTTTGTGTCTTTCTCACCCATATGGCACAGCTACAACAATACACCTGAAGGCATTGTTCTTCTCCAACTTCTTCATAAATAACCACTTCTTATACCATAATGTATATTACATGACCTTTTGTGAAAATAAAATCTTGAATTGCATTTCATCAGACAAAAAAAGACATCAGAAGAATCTTGAATTGCATTTCAACCTATACCGTAACAGGTCTTAATTTCATTCTTTAGTGAGGTGAGGATAACCTGTTACCTTCAGTGCTACCAAAATATAGTACTGCCTTTTATCTTACCAGGGGGGGGACTCAATTCTCCTCTTATCCTTGATAATGCACAAATCACTAGACCAGATAATATCTATTTTCTCTGACTAACATTTGCCTCCAGTTTCTGGCATAAACATATCAACATCAATAGGTTCGAGAAAGCTTAACATCCTTTTCTGCTCTTGAGACATTACTTTTCACCTGTCTGCTGCTAACTCTGTAGAAATCTCACTGCCCAACTTTATAATACTGTTATTTGGAGGTTTACTATACTTGATGTTATCCAAAGAAGAACAGTCCAGCTGTTCACTTCACTGTCTTACATAAGGTCTATTTAGCCTTATATCTTTTCTGCAGGTACTTCCATGGGTGCTACTTCACTGAACTGATATCCATCATTTCTCTAATTTCCACTAAGCCTGTCAGAATATGAGCAGTGGCAATTGCAAACTTACTAATCTTAATCATGCTGTTGACTTTTTTTTTTGAAACCAGCCTTTCTTTTCTGAACAATTGCAACCTTGGCTTTTCAAGAAAAATATCAATAGGGTCCTTCTACCTTGATCTCCTCCCCCCTTGCCTACACATAGCAACAATGTTCTTAGAGTTTGTAGAATCTTGCATGTGGAATTGTTATGTATATGTATATATAAAACACAAGAAACTTTTTAAACAAAATTTTTAGTCAATATAGCAAATATGGAAATTGAGAACAATAACAAAACTAGTATGATGGGCCAGTTGAAGAAATTTTTATAGAATAAGAGAACAAGTAGCCAAAACACCAAACTAAGATAGTGTCTCAATTTCAACGTATGGATCTAAATGTTGGATCAGAAATAAAAGCAATTTTTCAAAGATTCAGATTCAAGACAATAGATATGAGAGTGAACAGATGACAAAGTCATGTTTAAGAATGCATTAATCTAAGGTGATATGGTCATTTAACCAAAATGAAAAGGAAAAATAAGCGGTACAAGTGTTTGATGACAGGAAAAAGAGAAAGAAGAAGATCTAGGTGGATTGATGCATTTAGTAGTGCTTTAGAAGAAAGACTGAAATGCAGATGTGAACTTGACATTGTTGGTAATATCAGATCTTGTCAATATTGAAGACTTGACAAATAATAGATTAATTTGTGGAAAGGGGGAAAAAATAGGAAGCTAATAATAATATAAACTTAATTATGTACTGCTATCATAGTATCCTGTATACCCTGTCATCATTGCACAGTGACAGCTGGTTCAAAAGATAGAATGGGTACTAAACTATAATTAATAGAACAAGTTGGTTTAATAATTTGACATGGTACAGTTATGAAAATGCTATAAAGTAGGCTGGTCCTATTTGATATATAGAATGAGAATAGATTGTACATTATTATTATTATTATTATGCAACACCTCCAGGGAATCCAAAGACGCATCGAGGGAGAGTGTGCCAACAGTATCGAACAATTGGACCCCTTCCAACTACTAACCATGCTCAAACTTGCTTAACTTTTTTGCATGAACCATTAGTAGCAGAGGCTCTACCAATCGACCAACCTTTGCTGGCATGTTGAAAGATTTTTCAATTGGTTATACTATAAATTAAAGATATCAAGAAATTATATTCTTGGTTTAATTCTCTTTCCAAGTGTAAGCAAACAAACTTTGCATATGAAGTATCTTCACGACTGGGCTACTTGTATATACAGGCTACTGCCTTCACATCAATTGTCTTAGCATCTCATAATGCAAAGCACACACTCCTTCGGATGTGTATGGTGCTATGCATAATGGGAAGGACCGGTCATGAAGATACTTTACATGCAAACACTGTTTACTCATACTTGGATAAAGGATTAAAACAAGAATATAATTTTGTGGCATCTTTAATTTATAGTATAACCAAGTGAAAAAACCTCAACATCTACCTCTAATCTAGAGTATTTTAATAAAAAGGTATGACACTTTTGACTACTTGTATATGAAAATATGTCACTTCAACCTTAGTATTTCATCTGGGTAGTGTGACCCTTACCATAATCCAGAGCTCAAACACATCTGAAAGGGTGTGTGTGCTTTGCATTATGGGATACTGAAGCAATCGATGTGAAGTCATTAGCCTCTATATACAAGTAGCCCAGTCATGAAGCTACTTCATGCTCAAATATTGTTTGCTTACAATTTTGACTACTTGTATATGAAAATATGTCACTTCAACCTTATTATTTCATCTGGGTAGTGTGACCCTTACCATAATCCAGAGCTCAAACACATCTGAAAGGGTGTGTGCTTTGCATTATGGGATACTGAAGCAATCGATGTGAAGTCATTAGCCTCTATATACAAGTAGCCCAGTCATGAAGCTACTTCATGCTCAAATATTGTTTGCTTACACTTGGATAAAAGATTAAACTAAGAATATAATTTCTTGGCATCTTTAATTTAAAGATTATATATCTGTGTATAGTATTAACACTTTTGTTTTGAGTTCAGTAAAACAGCACCCCCCCCACCATATTTTTGATAACTAAAAGTTTCTGATGAGATGATTTATATAACATCTTACAACTTTCTTTGCACATTCTTTCCATTAAGCAGTGGCTCTTGTGGAGTACTCATTTTTTCTTCATCATATCATACACTACAGGCAGAAGATATTGAGCCAATTTGGATTTTTCAGATTCATGGTAATTAATGTTTCTTGGGTGTTTTTTTACAGGGAGAGTGATCCTTCCATTTTGCCATAAAACAAACCCCAAGAACATGAGACATAATAATCATCAGCATGAGATAAAAGAGGTAGGAGAACATAGAAAGAAGACCATTTTCTAAATGGATAAAATATTACTTTATTAATGGAAGATAACTTAGAAATATCATAATCATCAAATTCTTGATATGTACTCTCAGAGGGCATACAGGATAATTATGATAGTACTACATGAAAAAGTTATATTATTAATAACTTCTGATCAACAGTTTTCCTCCATATTAATCTGTTATCTGTCAAGACTCCAACATTTCTTTTATAGTATTTATTCCTTTTATTGTACCCTTTCCTCTGTTTCTTATCTTTTTCAATAGCCTCCAGAACATTTTGCTGCGTTCCTGATATATTATCTTCTATAGCCTTCCCATGAATTTTGTTTAGCTACTTATATATATACATACATACATACATACATAAATTAGCTTTCTTATTTTTCTCTGAATTCTCTCAACATGATCATTGGTTTTTTTTTTATTTTATTTATCCCACACAAGAGAGATACAAGAACCTATAGCACATCAGTACGTGTGTGAGATGCAGATAAAGATTGAGAAAGAAGAAAATTGACTAGCTGCTCAACTTTCTTTTTAAAACTTCCATATGAAATTCGTTTTTATCCTGGTCATACTTAAATTGTGATGCACTTGTTTCAAATTCCCTGTACACTTTGTAATCCTGAATCTATATATCACTATCGTCAACAACATTCTAGTCACTAAGACTTTATTTCATATGTGCTCTCCCCATGTGAATTTATGCACATCTCTATGTTGAAACATGGTATTAGTAATGACTACCCTATATCCTAAAGAGAAATCAGCAAGTCCCTACTACTATTATATTAGCTTTACTCTTTTCTTGAGTTTCCAAACATTTTTATATGTTTGGTATTCATTTCATACTCTGCTGTTTAGACCTCCAACAAGAACCAGCTTTTTCTTTTTTTTCAGTTATGCCAGCTGTCCTCTCCAGTAATACCAAACATTCTTCTACTTCTTCTCCATTAAAACCTTCTGTGTGATCAGAGGTGCAAGTAAGTCTCATTGTCTAATTTCTCATTTTGAAATTTACCCACATTACTACTTGAAATTGGCTGCTATTTGAGAAGTTTCTCTTTATGTTTAATGTTCAATACCCTAGTTACACCTTCCTTTTGTTGATCAATACTCTCCGAATATAACACCAGTTATGCTGACATATATCTGTAATTCTTCTGCTAGTTCTAGTTCTTTTCCATTGATACTTTATGTTGATGGTCCTGTCTTCATTCTGCCGAGACCGAACTTGTTTCCAGCAGCTGACATTCTACTGCTTGCCATAGTCTCCTAATGAAAACAAGAAAGGGGAAGGTTTGTGTAATGGGTGATGCTTCAGTTGACATGATATTTTATAATGTTGTGCCATTGTGTTTGTTTCTGGTTTAAGTCATTTAAATCTCAATCTCAAATTGCCAGTCTATTCTTGTTCATTCGATGTCCAGGTGGATACTGGATAACAGGCCACACCATGAGAGGATGAGGATTAGACAGTGGATGAAAAATCCTTGTCCTTTCTCCACATCTCTTTCAGGGCTCAGTGGAACTGTGATTATCTAGCTCTGATCCTTAAATGGCTCTTCTGTTCATTTATTTGTTAATTATTGTTTATTGTCAATGCTAACCCATAATCATTTGTTTGTAACATATTCTCTCTTCATTGCAAATGCTTGCTGTATAAACAATAAACAGAATTAGTCAAAATTAAAAAATATAAATTCAGAACAATTGTTATTCACTAGAGTAATTAATAATTAATTTGGTTAAGATTTTGCTCAAATACTATATTTCTTCAATTCTAAGATGCACATTTTTTTCACATTTTAACATGTGAAATTGGGATGTATCTTACAATTGGTGTTTTACAGCTGTCATTGGAAAAGTTACAATTATCTGTGCACAGGTCACAAAAATCAGCATATCACTGTGATACCATGCACAACTACTGATGGCTTAAAGTTGTCCCATCTGTAATTTTAAACCAGAAAATGATCCCATCCCCAAGATGTTGTAATACACGTACAAAAAAATAATAATAAAATAAAATGTATGGAAGACTGGCAAAAGATCACCTGTTGTAGATGCCCAGGATCTTATGTATCCCACCTATGTTAGTTCTTGATGTGTTTCATGGACTCACCGAAAAGCAAGGTGACTTGGTTGTTATTCCAGGTAGTATATACTAATCAACTGTAATAACCCTTGATGTTTTGGGCAACAAACCATGTAAGGATCATTATCATTTCATGAAGGCATAAGTGTCCTAGCTGTTGTCTCCAAACTTTCCTTTGACAGGTAAAATAAAGAGAGCATCTGCATCAAAACTTGTAGAATGCATGTTAATTACTTGTAAGAAACTACCAGAAATGTTAGCATTGCACTCATTTAAGAAATGATACATCATTAATGCATTAGATAGCATAGATAAAATGCGGACATCAACAAAAAGTTGAAAATCAGACTGAATGTAAATGTTTTGGACTCAGGTAATGATACTATAGAAAAACATAGAGTGAAATATATATATGGTTAAATATTTTCTTTTGTTAATGATACTGAAAATAATGGTGTGTCTTACAATTGTTGGTGTCTTGGAATGAAAGAAATATGGAGTTGGAAAAATATTCCATTTATTTAGGATAATTATTGGAAAGGATTTTTTTGAAACAATTTTTTGCAGTGCCTCCCCATCTCATATGTTGCCCCTCCTCATTATTTAAAAATGAAGAGTATTTACCTTATAAAGTATACAGTTTCACAAGCGAGTGCTATTTTTGATGATGTGGTGATATATCTTTATTTTGTGATTTTTTTTCAAGATTAGAAGCAACCAAAAAATAAATAAAAACCATTTTGTGGCTTTGAAAAAAACCTTTTGTACTTACTGAAGCTGTGGGAAGGAGGGAGCCATAAATATACTCAGGAAGTGTGAAATATGTATATATTTCACACTTTTTATTCCTATTATGAAAAAGAGCAATAAAAAAGTTGCAAAGTAATAAATAATATGTCAATATTTTTGTTTTACATTTTAGCTGACTTTTTTAACGCCCCCCCCCCCCCCATTCTCAGATCACTATTATTTCTCATAGTATACAATTCCTTTGAATATGTTCCTCATCTTGCTTGGTTTCTTCCTCCTCATTTTATCAAATTGGGTAAAACTTCAGTATAGCAGAGTTACTTAAATATTCAGGAAAAAAAAAAAACTTACTGGAGTTGTTTTACTTTATTGGCTTCAGTTAAAATTATTAGGAGCATCTGGTCATGCTTTACAGAATACTCACCAAGTATGGACTTTAGGACATTTTTAAATAATAAAGGTGAGTTAACTGGTCTTGTGTAGAGGTTAAAGGGTTCTTTATCCCAAAAACAGGCCAGAAGATGCAGTTAACAAACATAATATACTAGCTTCATAGCCTTACCTGTTTTGCTCATAATCCAAAATAACATCTGGGTATTTTATTCAACATGGATAACTAGAGAGGTTGCTAGATTATACAGCCAACAAACTTTATATTTTTATTCATTGATACAACAAATGAAGTTTAATTTTAGTGTGAAGTTAAGCAAGAGTATTTGCAATTTTTTAAAATCATCTTAAGCTGAAACTCAGTAACAGCTGTTATATGATGTAAGAAGGCCATGTGGATGACAGTATTGAATTGAATCATGAACTTCGTATTGTCATAATATTAACCATGTAACATTCAAAAATACTTTTGGATGTAAATGTCACTGGTCATTATTGATGTCATGACCAGTGACATTTACATCATCCAAACAGCTTCTAACACTATTTTTTACCAAACAAATTAAAACACAAATTTTAAATTACATGGTTTAACTTATTTTGATAAGTGATTCATTTTACTTTTGAACTTTTTGTGAATCCAATAAAATTTTGTGGCTTAGGGACAATAATATTTTACACCAAACACTATGTTAGTTCTCTCGCACTTCCATTGTCGTTTACTATAAAAATCTCACATTAGCAAAGAAATGCTTTGATGAGCAAGCCCCATTTAAGAACCTGTCATATATGTTGAACATTGCATTGCTAGTTTCCTTTCTTGGACACATGGTGTATTATGCTTAATCAGAATAGTAAATGAACATAACAGTAAGAAGAGACAATGAAATATATTAACAGTAGGTCAGAAATGCACCAAAATACACTACTGGAACTGTGTTGGTTAGTGCATCTGCTCTCCAGCCAACAGTTTGAATCCTGCTGTGGACATGGATGTATGTGATTGTCTTTAGGTGGTAGATGAATTTCTTTGCTCAGTGTGAGACTACCACCCTGCTATTGGAGGCCTGAAATAGCTTGAAAAAGGTCCTTGTGTGGTTTCTAGAGCATGGTCTCTGGATTAGATTAAAAAAAAATTGGATAAAAAGAAATACAAAACTTCATAAAAATTGAAAAACAAAATCCTTATCATACTAATATTTATAATTTTTTGTGGATGGGAGGCACATAAAACAAATTTATATCTATATAGTATAAAACATGAAATTTTTACAAACAGTTTATAGAATTTCAAGTGTTATATTGATTTATTTAACACAAAATATTAATACAATTATTCTAGCAATGAGTTACAGCCAAAGTGTTACTTAGTTTTGAGGATTTGAACTAATCCAGTGCATCGTACCAAGCATAGTGTTTTTCCTTCGTTCTGTACCATATTGTAAATTATCCTGTCTTCAGTGCTTAGTTTCTTCCTTCAAAAAAGTTAGAGAAACTTATGAAACTTGACTTTTTATAGATGCCTCCAACATTTGCACTTAGTTTAATTTCAAATAAGAAACAGTAAATCACAGGTGAAAAAAAAAAAAACTGCCACATTTATTACGTATTTTAATTCTTACCAAATTGCAAGAATAATTTTGCAATTTACATTAAATAGTGCATTAAATATTGCTTTATTTTATGCCTGTAGAGGGAAATTGTCGGTGTTCAGTGTATTTCTTTGTTAAAATGAGATATCACTAATGACTGACAGTGAAACCAGCTGAAGGACTCGTATATCATTACAGCATAGGCTAGGGTATTGATAGTGTCATCTGTTTTTTGAATAATAAAAATACAGCACACATCCATTTTAAAATGATATGAACTTGAAACCTTATAATTTCATCTGAAGCCAGTAAAATAAACAATTCCAATATGTTAATATATTTTTTCCCTGACTCTGCTAAACTGAAGCTTCACTGCAAAATTGTCTTTTATTTTAGTTGTGCATTTATATATTTACATAAATTATGCAGCCTACCTATGAATAATAACAATTGGCCAAAGGGTTCTGTATATTAGCATGCTTTTTCATTATTTCTTCAACCTTTATTTTTATTCTGTTAATAATGTTTATTGCTGCTTTTTGCTAAAAATAAAGGCTCATACAAATGAAAACCAACAGTAGTTGTTACAAACTAAGTAATTTGGTGTTGGCTGCTGGAACAACAAGTATAGCAAAATAGCTCATTCACAGTTGAATGGAATGAAGACAGCACATAGAAATGACAGCTTAACTCCAGTATTTCATCTGTTTGACCGAGACATTGTCAGGAATACAGTATAAAACAAATGCAGCACAAAATAAAGTAGGAGGGTACTCTCTATGGGCACTACTAGAAAGACTTGGATGTTGAACAGGCGATTTAAGAATTACAGTTTCTCATATCTTGGGGAAGGGATGGGTATTTCACACACTGCACATTTGTTTAGGTTGGTTTAATTAAAGAGTAGCTGCGATTCAAAAAAAAGTTTGCGTTTATACTTGCTGTGATGAAGCAGTTTTTTGATAATTGTATCCCCAATGATGCCTCTATGACAGAAGTGAAATACTTCAAATTAAATTTGAATTATATTCTGTTTAATCCTTTATCCAAGTGTATGCCAACAATGTTTGTGAAGCATCTTCACCATTAGGCTGCTTGTATACAGAGGCTGGTGACGTCACATTAATTGCCTTGATATCCCGTAATGCAAAGCACACATTCTTTTGGTTTCAACCTTTATTGAGGTCTCATCAGTTGAAGCTAGACCTAAAAGAGATACCAAGGTTGGAGTAATGCAGAGGTCATATTTAATGACTGAAGAAATATTCAGTTGTTAAACCACTGTTTAATTCATTCTTATGTGCTGTCTTCATTCTGTTAAACTGTTTGAAACCTATGTTTCAAATAGCACTTAGTTTAAATACAAGCAAAATTGAAAAGATTCACAAGTCAGTGCAACAATACTATGATGTGTGAGTGTGGAGGAGAAGACAGAGAAAATGAAGTGATATATATGTATATATATATACATATATATATGTATATATATATATATATATATATATATATATATACATATATATATATATATATAATTATTATATAAATCAAGTAGATATTAAATCCAGCATTATTTCAAAGCCGAATGTAGAAACTATGAAAGTTTCGTACGAAATTTGACCAGAGAGCTTACGGGAATACACTCGCCGGCATTTACAGTTGCCCTAGCTAAGACCTTATAAAAGACATGATCACTTGCCCAAGCATCCATATATTCACCTTCTATTGGTCCATTTTGACAAGGTTTCACTGGCCTAGCCTGACAGCTGTTTCAAACTGGTTGATTCTCCTCAGAGACCAGGCAGAAACCTTAAGAGAGCAAGCAATCATGTCTTCTATAAGGTCCACACTAGCAACTCATAAATTCCGGTGAGTGTATTCCCGTAAGCTCTCTGGTTAAATTTCATACGAAACTTTCATAGTTTCTACATTCGGCTTTGAAATAATGCTGGATTTAATATCCACTTGATTTATATAATTTTGTGTCGCCGAACTTAGCCTTTGTCTCTTTATTTTTAGTAAATATGTAATTATTGTTGTCACAAAGATCCTGTGATATATTTCCACCAAGAAAGGGGAGGGGTAGGACACATTTTGCATGTTATCCTAGCAGTAATGTACAAACCATTTTTATTTATTTATTTTTTGTGATAAAACAAGCATTCTTTTGACAGATCACACAAATACAAGTTTTGGAAATAGCCAATAATGGATTATTATTTTTTTTTTTTTTTAGGGTTTCAGTTTTTCTTTGGATTCTAGGGGTATTTGTATGTGTTGGGTGGGGAATCCATACTCTTAATCATTCTATTATTAAGTTGTAGTATTAGCTCAACTACCACAAGTCACTCTTATTTAATTTTTTTTTAAAAGTTATAAATATAAAGATGATTTGCATTAAAAATGACTACACACATACACATGTGTGTGTGTAGTCATTGCAACAATATATATATATATATATATATATATATATTAAATTATTCCCATATTTGTGAATGAATTTCATTTCCCAGTGTAAGATCACCAACTTGCTTATTGGAGTCCTGAAATGGCTTAAACAAAGCTCTATGTTTGGTCTCTAGAACAGAATTTCCAGATTATCTTGACCTTCTCATAGTACTAATGTATAATAGGTTTACAACCTTTCATGGTGGTATTTACATACAAAGATATTAAATTACCATTTTCTTCAATGTCCAGAAACTAAATGCACAGTTATTGATGGAACTTACATTAAGCCAAAAATCAAAAGCAGAAATAAGCACTGGTCAGAAGATTGCTTGGTAGGAAGTTAATGTTGCGTAACTTGTATTACTTTTAACTTTCATGTTTCACTTAACATACAATTCCTTTTAATATATTTCCTGTCTTTTTTCTTTCCTTTTCTAGTTATTTTAATTATAATTTATATAAATTATGCAACCTGCTGATGAATAATCCCATTGACCAACAGGTTTATCTTTCTTGAGCATCCTTTTTTTATTATT
This sequence comes from Typopeltis vanoorti, assembly GCF_054136105.1. Classification (NCBI taxonomy): domain Eukaryota; kingdom Metazoa; phylum Arthropoda; class Arachnida; order Uropygi; family Thelyphonidae; genus Typopeltis; species Typopeltis vanoorti. The sequence continues at coordinate 63,502,307 of NC_143551.1, forward strand.
ATTTCTCTTTCTCAGCCTTTATCTTATTTCTGTTACTATGTTTATCACTACTTATTATTATTAAAAATGGAGGCCAGTGCAAGAGAAACTGCCCATAAGCCATGTGATTTGTCACAGGCTACTTAGGAAACTTTATATATAATAATACAGTTCTTTTGCACTTGCATACACAAAAAAAGTATTAATGCAATGTTCACAAATTCACAATGTTATTGTAAATTTGTGAATTTGGTAGAAAATTCACATGGTAGGAAAAAAAATCAATTACAATATATAAATGTGGGAGGGGGGGTAAGACAATGAAATGATATAGTAATTACTGGAAATGGGTACAACAGACATCTTGGGAAGTCATATCACAAGATGTCTGCAGTATCCACTCATAATTAATTGCTATATCACTTTGATACAAACTTAATTTCAATTATATATATATACACACACACACACATATATAAAAGTAAGCAAGGATAGTTTGGTATTGATTGCCAATCATGTTTTTATTTTATTTTATTTTATTTTAAAGTCATAGTATCTGTGTGTAGCTTCCATGCCAACTCTTTGCCTTTCTACTAAGTAGTAGTGGTAATAGCTCAACTTCTGAAAGCTACTCTTATCACTCTCTCTTTCCCCCTTTATATATATATATATATTCATTTGCTTCCTAGTGTAGTGGATGGCACTTCCATTCTTTAACCAATAGTCCATGGCTTCGATTGCTATATTTGTGAATGAATTTCATTTCCCAGCGTAAGATCACCAACCTACTTATTGTTTAATGGTTTAAACAAAGTTCTATGTTTGGTCTCTAGAACAGGATTTCCAGATTATCTTGACCTTCTCATAGTACTAATGTATAATAGGTTTACAACCTTTCATGGTGGTATTTACATACAAAGATACAATTTTTTTAAATGGTCAGAGACTAAACACTGATGATTGGCTATAATCATTAGCTGCATTAAGCTAAATACAGTATTATTATTGCATGGAAATCTCTATGTAGTCCAAAGACACATGGGAGACTCAGACTATCTAAACAATACTTATCCTAATACTCCTTGAACATTCACCAAAAAGCAATCATACTTACTTACTCTTTTTCTTAATCTTACTCAATTTCTAAGGATAATCCCTTTTTTTTTTGCTCCTTCACATGGTGCACTGTTCATGGTAGAGGGAACCTCCTAGTGATGGTCCTTTCTTCATATTTTTCTGTACTCTTCTTCCCACTTCTACTTTTCCTAAGTCTTTTTTCACTTCTGCTTTCCAGATCACTGGGATCTGCCCTGCTGTCATGTGGTGCAATCTATGGACATCTGGAAAATCTGGAGCCTAGTAGTCTTACACTACTTTGCCCCCCCCCACTTCAACTAGGGCTTCCCTGCAAGGATCAGTGATGTTACTGTTAGTCTCCTTCCACATGGTTTGGAGTGAGGACCTAAGGCTTGCTATAGTCCAGGGTAGCCCTTGTATTCCAAGTACAATCTGCTTTCCAGGTAGGGGGTGTCCATGTATGTGTGTGACCCAGTTTATCAGGATCCTCTCAACAAGCCCAATTCAGTACAGAAACTATTTGCACATCAAGTAACAGTGAAAATAAAAGTGAAAGAAAAAAAAATCTGATTATACACATGACAGGGGGAACACCTGATTGGGAAAATGCCACTCTTGTTTATCTAATGAGTTTTTAAAAGTGTTGACAGAATTCCCCAAAATCTGTGTGTGGGGCAGGGGGGGGGAATCCATTCATTAGACATTTTTGTTGAAACAACCTGCCAGAAACAGTTGGAACAACTCTTCATGCAACATCAGTCAGAGCAATACCAATCATGGTAACCAGCCAGAAAACAACTTTTCTTTAAGAGCAATATCAGAATGGGACCTCCTTGATGTTCCTAAATGAGGAGATTTGCAGGATATTAACCTTAGTATGAGAATACTAGGATTAATATCCTAGTACCAACCAGAAATATCATCCTTATGCTTAACTCCATGAAACTTCTAACATCAGTGAAAGCAGAGTATCCTAAACCCATTGCACTACTTCAAATGCCAAAAATATATAGTCATATTTGGACTGCATGTCGTAGCTCACTGCTGTTTTTGTGCCTGATGTAGCAGCAAAGAACATGAGAATAAAGGTGTAAGTACAAAACATGCAAATGTGCTAATTGCAACAGGTAGAACATCCATCATACTCCTAAGCATGCCAAAGGTGGAAAGGATGAAAAGGAAATTCAATAGATGAAGACTAAGCTGAACAGGAGGCAAAGAGGAAGTATACAACAATAACACCTAGTGGAAATCCTCTTATGCTCCAAAGGTAACAGTAAAAATAAAAAAAAAGTATCTAAGAGGACATTAACATACATGACTGTACTGCTTGTTAGCAATTACATCATCCCTGAATGAATTATATACTTGTAATCAAGGTAGAGTGAATCAGAGAAAAAAAAATAATGTCCTCACTCCTGAAAAAATGCTGGAAATGATTCCTCACTACACCAAAACCTCCATCCATCCATATGTTCACTTGGCATCCACAGATGCCTCTCTTCTATGGTCACTCCAATGCTCGGTGATGTGCCACACCAAGCTTTGTCATGTAGTCCTGTTGTATGCTTTCTTGGAGACTTCAACTCTCTGAAGATCAGTCACTCCACACACACACACACACCATCCATCTCATTGATGGTCCACCCCTTCCTCTTTTTCCAGGAACTTTACCTTCTTTACTTTAACAACTGCATCCAAAATCCTCAGCTTTGTTTCCATGGAGATAGATCCATCCTTCCAGATTTTAGACAAGTCTCTGACTGTTGTTTTAACCATTCCTAACCTTCTTCTGATGTCTTCTGAACAGCAATTCTTCACATTAATAATGGATCCCAGATACTTCAACTTACTGATTTCCTCAATTCTTTCTCCATTAAGGTACACATGTTTTTTAAGAACTTTTCTGTTTGTATTTCCTTTGAGAACCATAATCTTTGTCTTGCTAGGATTGAGTTGAAGTCCTCTGTTATTACTGATCTTGTTAACTTTATCAAGAATTTGCCCTAGTTCTTCCTTGTTGTTACAGAGGAGTACAGTGTCATCAGCATACCTCAGATTACTGATCGATCTAACATCTATCCTAATTCCTGTCTTGAGCTTATCCAATGCTTCATGCATGATGTCCTCCACATATATATTAAACAAGTGAGGAGAAAGTAAACATCCTTGCCCAACTTCTTTTCCAACAAAGTCAATCAGTCAATCCAACACCTGTTCTTACCGTGGCTTCTTGCTTCCTGTACAAGTTGGCTCTCAATGTGATAGTATGTTGAGGAAAACCCATTCTTTTCATCACATCCCACAGTTTCACATGAATACACAGTCAAAAGCTTTAGAGTAGTTCATGTTGGAGGCTGAATGGATTTTTTACAACACTCAAAAAGAATTAAAATAGAATTTAATACTTCCTATATTTCATCCTAGTCACTAGGACATCTACGGGGATTACAAAAACAATTAATGTAACATATACACAAATAACAAACAATACTAAGCCCAACCACGTGGGTGACACTAAAGTCCTATCTAGGTAGAGCGCCCTCTAAGGGCAGTCATAGGTGGCCTGGAATGTAAGGTGGGAACTCTGGTGATGAGTGTTTCCCAAATCTTCGGAAGCTTAATGCAACCGTATTTATTGAGATTTGGTTGGTTTTTGAGAGCTGCTGCTTCTAAGAAAAGTCTCTCTTTCTTGAATTTGCTGTGGTGGAGCATGGTGGTTTTCTTCCATGATACTCTGTGGGTGGTGTCCAAAACATGGTCAGCCAAGCCTGAATGGCCATAGTTGTGTTTGAAGATGTAAGACTTGTGTTCCTCTAGACGGATGGATGCTGATCTGCCTGCCTGTCCAAAGTACGCCAGCTTACAGGAACAGGGTACTTTGTAAACTCCAGGCAGAGAGAGATGAGGGAGCTGATCTTTCGTAAAATGGATAAGCGTAGCAAGTTTGCGGTGGGGCTTATATGCTGTGTGTAGGTTGTACTGTTTTAATATCTTGGCTATTTTTTCGGATGTGCCACGGATGTAGGGTATGGTGATGGCATTTTTAAATCCTCCCCCATTCCCCGTCCTTTTTGTCAACAAGATTTTAAAAATGCCATCACCATACCCTACATCCGTGGCACATCCGAAAAAATAGCCAAGATACTAAAACAGTACAACCTACACACAGCATATAAGCCCCACCGCAAACTTGCTACCCTTATCCGTTCTACGAAAGATCAGCTCCCTCCTCTCTCTGCCTGGAGTTTACAAAGTACCCTGTTCCTGTAAGCTGGCATGCTTTGGACAGACAGGCAGATCAGCATCCATCCGTCTAGAGGAACACAAGTCTTACATCTTCAAACACAACTGTGGCCATTCAGGCTTGGCTGACCATGTTTTGGACACCACCCACAGAGTATCATGGAAGAAAACCACCATGCTCCACCACAGCAAATTCAAGAAAGAGAGACTTTTCTTAGAAGCAGCAGCAGCTCTCAAAAACCAACCAAATCTCAATAAATACGGTTGCATTAAGCTTCCGAAGATTTGGGAAACACTCATCACCAGAGTTCCCACCTTACATTCCAGGCCACCTACTACTGCCCTTAGAGGGTGCTCTACCTAGATAGGACTTTAGTGTCACCCACGTGGTTGGGCTTAGTATTGTTTGTTATTTGTGTATATGTTACATTAATTGTTTTTGTAATCCCCGTAGATGTCCTAGTGACTAGGACGAAATATAGGAAGTATTAAATTCTATTTTAATTCTTTTTGAGTGTTGTAAAAAATCCATTAAGCCTCCAACATGATGTCCTCACAGCACTTAAGCCTCTACACATGTGCTTTAGAGTAGTCTAAGAAACATTACCAGAGGGAGTCTAAATTCTTTATATTTTTCTATGATCTGTCTAAAGCAAAGGATCTGATCTCTGGTGCCCTTACTTTTCCAAAAACCTGCTTGTTCCTTGGGCATCTCTGTCTCAACTTTGGCCTCAATCCTATTTAGCATGATCTTCAATAAAACTTTGCACCAAAAACCTGCTAGTTAAAAATTAATGGACTGCACTCCTCAATAAAGGGCATGCATCCAGATCCATTAATAGATAGGATGGATACCTCCCCCCCCCCCCCCCAACATACACCACAGGAAAATAAAGCCATTAAAGTACCTAGTGTCCTGGATGAAGTTGAATTTGAAATTGTCTTGGATGTTTTCCTGAGAAGGAATAGACATAGACACTGGCCCTCTATAGTTCTCCAAAAAAGAAAAAATCTAAGGCCAATAAAACAAGACTTCACAACATTGGAAGTTAGATAGATCCACCAAAAATAATGAAAATTTTCCTACTATGGAAATTTTGTGGATTCTGCCAAAACGATGACATTGAGACCCTCCTGCAGAAATATGAGCTAGTATGTTTTTGTCTGCAGGAGTTAATGCCTGGTGAGTGTATTAAATTAAGAAATGTTACCATCATCTGCAAGGACAGGATGGCAATGGAGTTGCCATCCTTGTGGGTAGCCATATTCCTTTCCACAGAGTCCTACTCAGCACAAATATTGAGGCATCTCCCTCTCAGTAGGAACCTCTTATTACAATATGGGGCAAATATTTCCCAAGATGATCTTCATGACCTCATATTGCAGTTGCCACTCATTACACACTTAATGGAGGATTTAAATGGCCACAACACTCTGTTGTGTAGTGCTTGTATTAACACCAGGGAAGAGTTGTGGTGTACGTGAATAACAGTAATCTCTCTCTCTCTTAAACAGGAAGTAGCATCTCCTTCCATATGCCACCATACAGTCACTGACTTAATGATCTGTTTATCATCTGTCTTCCCACTGTGTAAGTGATCACTTTCCTGTGATATCCATTATTCTACATGAGTAACCATGTATTCCATCACAAATATCAAGATGGAAAATAGAGCAAGCTGACTGAATCACGTTCTCTTCCTTGGCAGAATGTGATTCTGCAACAAACTGCCTATCATTGATGCACTGAATTCTGTTATGACAACACTTAAAAACATCTAGTATTTTCCACCTTTCCTAAACTGTGATTGCTGAATGCACAGCAGTCAAGCTTAGAACAAAGCTTGTTCTATCTTCTGTAGATACCCTACAGCAACAAACCTGACAGTATACGGTGCTCAGGTCTGAGCACCATATACTTGCCATCAGAACTAAAAGGATGCCTGTATTCAATTACACATTTCCTATAACCAGATCAGCAAACAATACATTGGTGATCTGTATAAAAGATGGATAATTGAATCCAGGTATCCTTTTGACTCAGATAGCAAAAAAAAAGTGCTTAAACCAAAGTATGTTTGAAAGCTATTAGGCTTGTTGTTGTGTGGTATCTGCAAAAGATGATATTCCAGGCTTTTCTGTATATTTGCTCACCTAAAAGCAATTGCAGATACTCTCAGAGAGAGAGAGAAGCCAAATTCTTCCTCAAGTGTCTAGCCCTTAAAAGGAGAAGAACATCAAATTCTGTTCACTTTGAATGGCTTGAAACCTTACAACAGGTGCAATTCACAACAGGAACTGAAAGCTGCTTTGCTTCAAAGCTGTTCAACTGCAGTGGGAATAGGTACGCCTGTTATGAGATAATTAAACTTCTGTCACATCTTCCACAAGCCAGCCACTCTGTCTCTTTAACAAAATTCTGTGAACATGAATTTCTGGATTCCTGGCAAAGAGCAGTTATTATTGCCTTTCCAAAGCCAGTCAAGGAGCCAATGTTCCAGCAGATTATTCTCTAATACCGCTGACTTACTGTGCAGAGTCCTGCAAAAAAAGAGTTTAACTCATTTGTCTTTTATGGTTTCTATAGAGTGATAACTTTTTTTTTCTCCCTCAAGACAATTTGACTTCTATAAACATTCAACACAAGATCATCTCATTAGACTAGTAACATCAATTCAAGATACTCATTCTTAAAAATGAGCACCTGGTTTCAGTTTACTTGGATGTGGAAAAAGAATATGATGCAGCTGAGGGTTAGCATACTGATACAGCTTTCATAGCGAATCTTTCTCTTTTCATCAAAAACTTTGTCTCACCAAATCTTTCAAGTAAAAGTGGAAACCATAATTTCCTGATCCTTTCTCTAAGAGGAAGGAGCACCACAAAGGTTTTAATGTGCTATTTGTAGTCAAAGTAAACTTGATAACAGAACAGCTATTACTACTGTTAGCAGTCTCTTCTTATGTAGGTCACTTGACCATCTTTTGTCATTCCTATAATATGAAGGTCATAGAAAGACAGTTACAGTAAGCCACTGATTTTTTTTTCCATGTTTTCCATGTAGGCACTTGCCAATGGGCTTAAGTTTTCTCCACAGAAGAATGTTTCCATGCACTTTTGCTGAAGGTGAATCTTCATCAGTTGTAACAAAGTTTTTGGGACTTATATTCAATATAAATTTAATATTCTTGCCACACATACATCAATTGCAGGACAAATGCCAGAGAGCAATGAACATTCTTCAGGTTTTTCTACTTCTTATCAAATATTTATCCAGCTGAGGCTCAATTATAGTTCCCAAGTCTATGCTTCTACCCAAGAAAGAGTATGCTTCTATGGGTAGAAGGATCCAACTACTATGGTTGGATCCTATCCACTATCAAGCAATTAGAAAGACAACTGAAGCATTCTGTATCTTCTGTTCCTCTTTACACTGAGGCATATGAATATGAACCACCAATCTTATTTCAACAATTGTCTTTGCTATATGCTGTGAAACAAAATTCCTGCAAAATCATCCCACTCAGATAAGTTTTTTGCCCACATTGGCAAAATTTATACAAAATATGACAGACTTCAATATGCCCCCTTTGGACTACATAAAAGAACTTATTGAAGCACTAGACATTATTGTAGACAACATTACACGAATGCCTCTTAATATACCACCACCTTGGCATACCTGCATTCCATGGTGAAGCTTCTTTATGCAAGTTAGGAAATATTCCATCCTTTTCTTCTGTCTGCTAGCAGCTCTCTCAAGCACACAGAGCAGAATACTCTGACTACTTAGACCATTCATTACATTATATAAAGCTACTAGAGATATGCACTATTTACACTGACTCATCAAGTTCTCTACAGGCTTCTGAAAAACCTGGTACACCACACTCAGATCTAACATCTCTTTCATCAAATCTGGAGACTTCATTTATGTTTGCCTGTTTTGGATCTCAAGCAACATTAGGAACAAAGAATATAAGGGGGTCAGTAGACGCTGGAACTAGGTTAGTTCATTCCCTAAGATACCATTATATGCCTCTGCCTTACACAGATTGCAGGCAGATTATAAGACAAAATGCCTCTTGGCTCTTTATTTTAAATAAGACAAAAATTACTCCTAGCAGCAAACATCATGATATAAAGAACAATGACAACCCATAAGCCTGAAATTAAACTTTGGTAGTAAAGTCTGCAGAGATCATAGAGAGGAAGTTGTTCTTGCTAGTCTCTGCATAAGTAATATAATACTCATTTTGCACATTTCTTCCATGTTGAGAGACAAGGACAGTGTGAGTATTGTTTATCTACTGCTTCTATATGATGCATTAATGATGCCCTGTGATTTTAAATTTTTACAAAAAATTAATCCTTAATACCAGTGTATAAAATGACATCCACCCTATGATGTGGACCTCCTTTTGCTGCGATGATTACAGCAGTCCTATGGAGCATACTTTTCACAAGCATATAATAGCTATCAATGGGAATTTTAGACCATTCTTCCTGTAGGCAGGTAATGAGGTCCTGGACTGTTGTGAGGACAGATGTCCCTTGACCTCACCTGATACTCAAATTCATCCCACACATGTTCAATAGGATTGTGATCAAGGATCTGTGGAGACCAGTCAAGTGTGGTGATGTTCATGTACACAAATGATGCAGTTATAGCAGCAGCCTTGTACTCATCTGGAAAGTTTTGCTGAAAGAGACAATGGTCAGTTCCATAGAAATGCCACAAAGGAGAAGGCAATGCATTGTTCAGATACCTCTTGGAGTTCATTTTTTGTGGCACCACAAACAGATGTCTGAGACCAAACCAGGAAAAACAGGACCATACCATCACATTACCACCTCCAAATTTCATAGTTGGAGTTATGCACTCTGGTAAGAGATGTTCACTGGCATCCACCACCCCACATCCATCCATCTGCTTGGTAGAGGGTGTAATGTGATTCGTCTCTCCATAACACAGCTTTCCAAGCTTCCATGTCCCACTGCACATGCACTTTGCACCACTGAAGACAACACTGTATGTTGGTTTGGGTAACATAGGATTTCATATTGCAGTCCTACCATGAAAACTGATGTTGTGAGCCTCAGTTCTGAATGTTTTTTGTGCAGATTCACATTCCAGTCAATGCCTTTAACTTCCCCAATGTGTCAGCCAACAAATGGAAGTTTTTACATATTTTCCTTTGTAGCACCCTACAGTCATGTTCGATGAGTGTGGTGGGTCATCCACTGTAGGTAGCATATGCAGTTGACTTCCTGCACTGCCATCTCAGTATGATATCATTGATGGTTGACCCAGGATGACCCAATTTGTGAACATGCCTCTTTCAAACTCCATCAGCTCCCTTCTTGCAGCCATTTCACCCATACAATTTCACTGGCTTGGAAGCATCACATTCCTCCGATTTATAATGGCTATTCGATGAAGACAATATTACACGTGACATGCTACATGGAACAATACACCTTGCCCATAAGGATGTCTGTTGGCTTGTTTCCAAATAGTGTATATAGTTATCTATTAGTGCTAATTTACCTTTGGCATAGCACATTATAGCCTTGAATGCTGACATGCCATAAAAAAAAAAGAACAGACCTTCTAGACAGGTGCTAAAAATCACCTCAGCATGAATTCATTAAACCCTTTTATTAATGTAAAACATTTCTATCATATCCTCTCTTTTCTCTTTTCCACCTATCAACCAACTTCTATAACCCCCCCTCACCACACACACACACACACACTTAATTTATTCTCATAAAGAGCTTCTGCAGACTACCATCTTGGTAACTGACCTTTGGATCCTCTCCACTACTTCCTAATCCCTAAGAAATCCAAAAGACCAGATCTGTGCACAATAATCCAAATGTGGTTGTATATAAAGGAATAAAGACGAATGATAACATACTTATCTCTGCATGTTAGTATGTTCTTCAATATCTAAGTAATTCTATGAGCTACCTTGGCTATTTTTAGAGTATCTTCTCTATCTAATACCTCCCCCTCCCTCAAATCCATAGCTTTATCAATTTCCTGGGCTATTTCATCAGTGAAGTATACAGCATTTTTTCATCCCTAAATCCATAACTTTACACTTTTCCACATTAAGCTGACACCCATTATTTTTTGTCCGTAATGTGAGCATATTTAAATAATTAAATTGATATTTTTCAATATATTGAGTACCTCCAGTTCATCTATGATTCAGCTACATCATTCTCTATCAATGTGAATACAGCAGGGGACCTAGGCGGTATGTCAACTCATGTGCAAGTGAACTGGCAGTGCCTCTGACAAAGTTGTTTAATCAAAGTCTCAGCACTGAAAAGGTTTCAAGGGTAAGGTAGTTCCATTATATAAAGGTGGTTCCAAGACTGAAGTAGCAAATTACAGACTATTTAGTATCTCTGGAGTGGTTTATTAATATATTTTTCCAATATTAATATATTGGAAAAGTTTTCAGGGATGAGTGGATTGGAATATGATGCTCTATCGGGGGCAGCATAGCTTTGTAAAAAATAAATCCTGCCTCAGTAATTTATTCACAGTAATTTTATAATAAGTTGATGGCAGAATTGGATAAAGGAAATGGCTATACTATGATACTGCTGGACTTTGCAAAAGCGTTTGACAGAATACTATATGGAAAACTGTTACATAAGTTGAAGCAAATGGGAATGGATATGGGGAGGGGGGTTTAGACATCAGAGGGTGGTGTATGGTGGAGTGGAATCAAGGCAAATGAGGGTGATTAGTAGAGTGCTCCAGGGCTTGTACTAAGACTACTATTTAATTTGTACATTTATGATATAGCAAAAGATTTGAAGAGGATATTCAGTTGTTTGCTGATGATGCAAAACTAGTGAGAGCAATAGTTTATAAAGGTGATTTAGATATCATAACAGGATGATTTAATAAATTGGCAGTGTGAGCAATGGACAACAGTTGTAAAGTTGTACAAGTTGTAAAATGTAAGACACTGCACTTCAGGATGAAAAATTACGTACTTCATATCATATTGATAGTACTAGTTTATAGGAAATTGATGAGGCTAGGGATCTGGAAGTGATGGTGAATAGAGATTTGAAATTCAGAGGACATATTGCAAAAGTTGGCAAAATAGCTCAGAGGATTACTTGAATGCTGAAGAACGTGATGACATGTAAAGAAGGGGATATTATTATCGCTATTTATAAGACTATGATTAAGCCACATGATGACTACCATACACAGATTTGATCACCTGTGTCTCTTGGGGATGGGGAGAGGATTTAGAGATGAATGATCAAGCTGGTGACAGGTCTGTGGAAGATTTCTATGAGGATAGATTGAGGGTCGGTTTAGCTGATAAGGAGAGGAGAGGGGATATGATAGAAACTTATAAGTTGCTGAAGGGATTCTATAATTGACACAAAATAAATTTTTCAATACATGGGAAGTAGGGGGGAAAACAAGTGGTCACATTTGGAAGTTGTCTAAGAGTGTGATTAGTAAGGGTGTACGGACTAGAATCTTCACTTGGAGAGTGGTGAATGAGTGGAATGGATTGCTAGAGGTGGTGGTAAGCACCCAAACAATGAATAAATTTAAGATATGTGATAGGTATTGTGTTAATGGATCTCTCACGATGAGTCTTTTGGCTACGTGAAGTACCCATATAAATAATAATAATTCTGCAGGCTTTCCACATTGCTTTGACTATTATACTATGTAATTTTACATTATCAGAACCACTATTTCTCTTCATTTCCTATATTATTGATGTACAAATTAAATGCAGTGGTTCAAGTACAGAGCCCTGTGGCATGCTACTAGTCACCTGCTTTCTCCTGGATTCTGTCTATCCATATACTATTCTTTGGTATCTGTCTGTATTTTTGTATCCTTATCCAGTTGCTCCAGTCTGTGTAATGTAGTTCCATGTTGTATCATGTCAACCATCTTCACAAAAAAATTCATTTTTTCCTGTATCTAACTCAACTGTCACTATTCTGAAAAGTAAGCATGACCTACTCTTCACAAAGTCATGCTGCCTCTTTGTTCTGTCTTTGACCCTGCAACTTTTCCAGTACCTTTATTACTACTGCCAAGATACTGATTAGTCTGTAATTTGCTGTGTCTTGGAGCCTCCTTTATGACTTTACCAGAGCTAAAACAGCCTAGTCAGAGGCATGCCAGTTCCTTTGCACATTATTGTAATACACAAGTCGATATCCTATCTAATCCTGTAGCTGTATTTGCATTATCCTAATTACTTCCAATTTATTGACTCTCACCCCACATCAGTTCCTGTCACCTCCTTTCCATCAGCACTTGTAAAGGTTATCCTTCCATTGTAATATTTCTTTTTACTTAGCACACAGCAAAAGAACCCTTTGGAATTTACTTTGGCTTGTATGGCTAATTTCTTATCACAGTCTGTGAGAAGAAATATACCTTCCACTACATTTTTTTTTTTTTTTTTTTTCACTTCCTGTTTAATGGTACTGCTGATTTACCCTCTTGAGCTTGTGTATGGTCCAATATTGCTTCTTTCAAATATCTATCCCTTGACCATAATTTCCTTGTTTGACAATCTCCCTAGTTAAAGACAACATAGTGATGTCTATTCAGAGGCAGTGTGGCTGACTATCTTGGTTATGGACAGATCTTCTGATCCTATGACCAGATCCAACAGTTTCAAACTCAGAGTCTGTCCCCTTTATTGCATGCTGTTTCAAGTAATTATCTTAGTGAGAATAAATTCCATTTGCTGATGCATGTTTTGCACCCCATGGTCTGTGGTGGTAGCTGTATATTTTGTCCTATAGACCTCTACAATATCTTGTACCAGATTCATATCTCTGTCTTCCTGATGATATCCTAATCTTTTTGGTTACAAATCATCAGTAATACTCCTCCTATTCATTCTATCCTGAAAATACTATACCCCTGACATTTTATCTTTATGCCTACATAATCTACTGTCAGTCAATTCTCTTTAATACCTGTAACTTTTGGCAAAGATTGCACCAATCAATGATAAAAACTCCTCATCTTATTCCTGATATTTCAGGCATTAGTATACATAAATTGCAGTATCCTCTTAAGCTTGTAACTATTTTTATATCTTGTATTGACTAACCCTTTCAATTTATCATATTTTCACCCACCCACCACCTCATAGGTGTCTGCATATATACCTGCTGAGAAGAAACTGACATAGGAAATTAAGCAACAAGCCTAGAGAATTTTATAGCTTTGTAGCTAGTGTGTGTGTGTTGGGGGGGGGGGATAGAAAACTGATGTTATTAGTTGCTAAAGATAACACAAACTGTGACATCAGCTGAGAATGAAACAGAAATATTCAGTGATTATTTTGCCAGTGTATTTCATATTGTAGGATAAAGAATAGCATTGAACATAACAATGATAGCTAAAAAAGAGAGAGACTGAAAGCTGATGAATGTGAATGCTGGAATATTAAATCAGCTGAAAATAAAACTGTGAAAGTGAATAGGCTATCACCATGTATATTAAAGAAATTTGTAAAAGGTCAATAGTGTCCTTGACTTGACTGTTCAACATTTTTTTTTTTTTGTTTTTTCTTCCTGAATAGAGAAAAGATAGGAAAATGGTACTATCACTTGCATAACGTATCCAAAATCAGTGGCAGCAATAGTTAACCAGTTTGTATTGGGTTGGCAAATAAGTTTGTTCGGTTTATGCGTTAGTACAAGTTTACACTGCTTCGCCTGTCACTATTGTTGTGCTACCTAACTATTGCACAGTTGAAAGGCGACATTTCACATAACCTTTCAGTGAATTTTCGTTCAGCCTACTTCAGTTGCGTGTGTGTAGCATATTTTTAGAAATGGAAGGAAATAACGTACATTGCTGGCATATTTTGCTTTTTTATTTCAAAAAAGGCAAACAAGCTGCGGAGGCCCATAAAAAAAATATGCAGTATATATGAGGATGGTGCTTAACAGAACACATATGCCAAAAGTGGTTTGCCAAATTCTGTTCTGGAGATTTCGACGTCAGTGATGCGCTGGTCACCCGACCGAGGTTGATTTGAGTGTTGTGAATGATATCTTCGACAAAAATCCATCACAAACAGTGCGGGAGATTGCTGCAGTACTGAACATATCCATACAAGCATTGAAAACCATTTGCAAAGCACATCTCCTTGCTTGGCAAGGAGATGTGCTTTGCATTATGGGATATACTGAGACAAGGAGTGATGAGAGCTTGTTCCACCTTTACTACGAGTTGCCTCAGTCCTGAAGATACTTCAGGCGCAAACTTTATTTGCAAACACTTGGATAAAGGATTAAACTAAATTTAGTATATTACGATAACGTGGTATGTGAAAGATCATGGGGACACAAGAACGAACTGCCGCAAACAACCTCGAGATTGCACCCAAAAAAAGATCATGCTCTCTCTGTGTGTGGGATTATAAAGGTGTTGTTCACTACGAGGTGTTACCATCAGGCAGAACGATTGATTCAACAGTCTGTTGCTCACAGTTAACGCAACTGGCCCGTGCAATTAGCACAAAACATCCTGAATTGGCAAATCGGAAAGGAGTTGTCTTTCACCACGACAATGCCAGACCCCCCCACACACACACACATCGTTAACAACCCAGAGTAAATTGTTACATCTTGGCTGGGATGTTTTTCCACATCCTCCGTATTCACCGGACCTGGCACCTTCTGATTACCACTTATTCCAATCATTGCAGAATTCTCTGAATGGGAAAACCTTCGCTAATGAGGAGGCTGTCAAAAGACACCTGGATCAGTTTTTCGCCAGTAAATCTCAGGAATTTTATGAACGCGACATAATGAAGTTGGTGGACAGATGGCAAGAGGTCATTGTTAAAGAGGGTCAATATACAACTGACTAGTATGTACTATATATATTAAATAAAATGTGTTTCATTCCACTCTGAAAACCGAATGAACTTATTCGCCAAATTGGTTAGAGATACAATACAAAACTGAATTAATGAGAATAGAAATCTTTCTGAAGGATTTCAGGAATAATGGGGTGACAATTATATTATTATACAGAAATACAGACTTTGCAAATGATGTGATAGAATATACCCTAACTGTAATGTGGATTTTTGCTTGGTTGTTAATGCTAGCCATAGCCTGATGGATTGGATAGTCAGGAAATCCTACTTTTGAGTTAATTCAGGCCACACCATTAAGCAGGCTATCGGTCTTGTAGGGCAATGAAAATCCTTAAGCATTCATGTTACAACGGGATTTGAACCTTATATCGTAGAGAATATATACACTATCCACCCTTTCAATCAGGGTTAGCAATATACATGCACATTACTCAGTATATGTGTATGTTTGTGAGAGAGAGATACTCTTGTGTATATTGTAGCTCTCAAAATAGCAAAAGCTCTTCTTTTTTTGGAAGTGTGTTCTAGGCAAGTCTGCTTTATTTATATTGACAAAACATTACAAAAGAGGGGAAAGGACTTATATTACCCTATTTTATGGTTATCCAGTCCATAATAGTTTGATGCTGCAGACTTATCTGCTTTAGTTTGCACACAAAGAACATGGAGGCAGGATTTCTGACTCCACATATAAATAAAAGCTTAGGTGGTCACTAAGATCTTTATTTGTATTATCCATACTATGTCCTCTTTATTAGAGTATTCTCAAAATATACTGCAAAGACATCAAGGTGTACCACAGACAGTTTATTTGGTGTTGTGTTTTTTTTTAACACAATCCTCACATAGCACTGTTGTAGTTGTATTATAGGTTTTTATTACAGTCATCTGTTTAATTTTTTTATTGTTATATGAAGAGTGGCAACATGCAGTGAGAGGAAATAATTTTGAATATTACACCTATACATAGAGCAGCAGTCTCCTTTCCATAACATGGCCTCATTAGTGCCACCTACGTACCACTACTCAGACTCCCGCTCCAGGCATGACCTGGCAGAGTATGCTGCAGCTGATCAGGAAACCTCTTGTCTTGTTATTGAGGTTCTGGCCTGCAGTACCTCCATTTTTACTGGTATACTTTCAAAATGGAGGATGTTCTGGGTCCCTTAATATGTTTGGTATGTTGTGAATGCCAAACATAACCTTTGCCACTTCAGGCATTCAAATAAGCAGGGTGGTGGTTCACAGGGTAATGATCATTACCACCTAGTAGGAGGAAATGCCAACTAGGACGTCTATTTGGCATTTCCTCCTAGGAAGGTTATCCTTTTGGAAAGTTCACTGGGTGTGTCAGAAGCCCTTTTGTGGAAATAGACCACACCACGGAAAGGCAGTAGTGGCCCATATAATTAATTAAATTTAGCTAATTATCAGCTTTAAATGTTTGTTTTCTCTACTACGATAAACTAAAATTTTCTCTGTATAATTGCATAATGTTTCAAGAAAAAGTTTTTAAAATGGCTCTTGAAGCATTTCAAAACAGCGTATAAGCAATGCATAGCAAACCCAAGATAAACTAAACTACACAATCATAGTATTAATGTAAGACCATTTTTAAGAGAAGAAACTTTATATGCTTTATATTTTACTACCATAATGAATATCTGCATTTATTTTGAATGCATTCTTGTGTGTGTTATAACATCCTTCCCTATAATAAATGTTCCACTTTTTTTTAATAGGTTGGTGATATGGTAGCAGCACTAGTAAAAGGCTCAGATGGTGATGAAAATTGGATATTAGCAGAAGTTGTTCATTATAATCATAATACAAATAAATATGAAGTTGATGACATTGATGAAGAACAAAAAGAAAGGCATATTCTTAGCCGACGAAGGGTAATGCCCTTGCCTTTAATGAGAGCCCATCCTGAAACTGATCCCGAAGCATTATTTTCAAAAGGCACATTGATTATGGCATTATATCCACAGACAACATGTTTCTATCGTGCTGTAGTTCATGAACCACCGTCTGGTCCACAAGGAGATTATCAAGTTTTATTTGAAGATTCATCATATTCAGATGGCTACTCACCACCTCTCACTGTGGCACAACGATATGTTATAGCCTGTAAGGAAAGTCGTAAGAAATAGGCTGTTTTATATCTCAGCATAGATGAGTGAAAATGAAACCATTTTGGTTTGTATTATGTAAAAATATAATCAGTAGGACCTATAATTATTAAAAGATGTAAAAACGGCTGTTGATAATTTTATTCATTAGCAGCAATAGTTAATTCTTAACTAATTCCTTCCCCAGAGAAATTCAAATCCTTTCTTAATTAGAAATGCAAGATGAGCAAACTGAGTTTTGTTGTATGATTATGAAGGCTAACATTATAATATTTGAATGGAAATTAAAAAAATATAAAAATTTAGACTTTTTAAAAAATATAAATTACAAATTACATAGCCAAAATAAGTTCATCTAGAAAGCTTTACAGGTTATAACATTTTGTATAAGATAAAAATTTAATCGTTAAATTTATTTTTAATATGACTAGATTAAATATTTTACTGAACTGTGAATATAATGCAATATAGTTATGTTTAAATGGATCTACTAACAAGCTTTCCTAGAATGTGCAGGAATAATGCTTTTTAAGGATTATTACTGACGATGAAGCTAGTGTTGCAGATCACACTAATTGATGTTACTTTTATTTTTCCAATAGTAGTAACATCTTCATGCATAATAATGCTTTCTAAAAACATGATTCAGTTCACATAAGTTTATTCACCCTATCACTAATTTGGAATGAGCTCAAAAGGATTGCCTGATAGCAGATTCCTATTTTTTTTTTTTTTATTCATAAGTACAATTTTATTGCCACTGTAGAAAGGTTATAAGCCTACATTAATAATGTGCATGGGCTAAAGATTTTTTATTTTTTAGCAATAGTTATGAGACCCTGCTCTAGAGACCAAACATGAAAATTTTTCAAGCCACCTCAGGCCTTCAAGCGAGGACAGTGGTCTTACGCTGAGCTATGAAGTTCATCTACCATCAGAAAGGCAATCAGAAACATCCGTGTCTGAATTTGAACCTGCAGCCAGTTGGTTGGAGAGTGGAGTGTCCTGTTTGGCCAAATAGAGAACTATTTGGCCAAACAGGACAGTGAAAATCTGTTCATATCTTCTTACTCATCTAGAAATTTGAAAAGTATCCCAATTCAGATGATTCAACTTGTTTTCGAATCTCTAACCATGTTATTGATCAGAATAGAATTGGTATACAATTCTGATCTATGTACCCCACAGTCTCACTTCATTGGAACTGAGAGGATTAAATAGCAAACCTCATTTCACTGATTTCTTTTGGAAATGTGTACCTAAACTCAAGATCTGTGTGTGGGGGGGAAGGGAGGGATAAATGTAGAATTATAGGCAGTCCCCAATTTAATCACACCCTTGCTTGTGTGTTTATGAAACATGTATGTAGTGCACTCACTGAAATGTTGTAAGGTTATTTCTGTCGGTTTAATTCACACAAAGATGTCGGTATGTAATTATTAATGCAAAGTAATGTAATACAGTATAAATAGTATGAGAAAAGAGAAAAAAATTTAAAAAAAATAATTAAATTTGACCATTGGACCTTTTTATGGAATTATGAAGAGAGAGACTGAACAGTTTTCATTTTCATCTCTAGATCAATCTTCATGGTGTTTCCCATTAGTAGGTATTCACTGGCAATTTGGATTTCAGCTGACCAAATTGCATTTTGTGCTAGTTCAACCACTCTACCGCCCATGGTGGATGAAGCAGCGAGACGAAATTGCACTTCTTATCCATGCTATTCAATAGGTGTTACAGAATCGTATCCAGATTTTGCTGAACATCTATAGATGTTATGGCCAGTTGGGGGGTGTTAAACCAGAAACAAGCATGATGGATATAACACAATGAAATCCTGTGATAGCAGCATTGTTCAGTTAAACATCCCCCCCCCCCCTGCCCCGCTTTGTCAGGGAACTAAGGTGAACAGTGAAAATGAAAAATCAGCTAACCTGGAACAAACTCACATGGCAGCAGAATTGGTAGGTGCCACTGATATAAGTACCAACAGAAAAGAGATTGAACTGGCACCATGTGGACATAATTGGACTTATTGAGACAAAGAAGAATAAAAACAGGTGAGATCCTATTAAATAATAAATATAGGATATTATATTTAGGCGGCAGCAATCAGAGAAAGGAAAGAATAGCAACAGGAGCATTCAACATGAAGATGAACTTCTTGATTGCTGGGCAATTTCATGTAGAGTTACGTGGGCAAATTTCATAATGGAGAGTTGGACAATGAGACTCATCCACAGAAGGTTTTACTAAGGAAGATGTGGAGGAAATATTTTTGAGTTTTTAGAGAATGACAGCTGAAATAAAGAAAATGAACTTATTGGAGATCTAAACAGCAAGGTAAAAAAGCAAATTCCAGACATATAGAAATGTTTTGGGAAAATTTGGAGAAAAAGCAAAACTAATAATAATGGCCTGCTGGATTTCTGTTCAGGCCCTGACTCATTACTAACACTATGTTTATACATAAAGATGTGCACAGATTTGCATAGAAAGAAGTCTTATTGACTCTGCTATTGTTATAGTAATATATCTTCACTAAGCAATATCATGTTGAAAAAATTAGTTAAAAAAAAAAAAGAATTAAAGGTGAACACCTTTTAGAAGTGAAGTGTAGAAACTGTACAAATATGATTTGGGAAAAAATTAGTTTAAAAACTGGAACCAAATCTTGGATTCTCACAAACTCTGAAGAAAACTTATTGTTTCAGCTAAGGAAGCGAGTAAGTTATGAAGCTGTTGCAAAGATAGAAAAAATCAAACAGCATGGTAGAAGTAAGAAGTTAAAAAGCAATCCTGGGAAAGAAGAAATCATATTGAAAGTTTCTATCAAGTAAGGTAGCAAATGCCCTGAGAGAATACAGAGAAAAATGTAATAGAACTAAGTATGTGTAAGAGTATTGAACAAAAGTCATGGGAAGACTGTTTGGTAAGAAATATAGAAAACAAATACAAAAGTGGCTAATGTTCTGGAGTCTATTGCAAAAGCTTCAAAATGAAGGAATCAGATGATAGGGGTATATAAAAACAGAAGATAAAAGATATTCTAGATGTATGGAGTAGTTACTTTGAAATGAAAAATTAAATGTGATAAGCAGTGACAGAATTGTGGTGGGAAATATTCAAGAGGTATGCATTTAGGAGTACATATCAATCCTTAGAAAAGGCGATCGGAAACCTGAAATGTGGAAAGGTGTGATATTTAACCAGAACTGCTCAATGTAGGAATAAAAGTTTCAAAGTGGCTACACTACATAATTCAGAAAGGCCTGGTCAGAGGGTCATATTCCTTTGAATTAGAAATAAAATAGTTGATCAAAGACTAGAGACAGAAAAATTAGGGAGGCAACAGATGACATCAATGATGGAATCATTAAAAATGAAGATAACAAAAAATAACTTGTCAGCATTCAAGAATGTGGGAACAGAGCAAATCAGGCAGTATGGTCACTTGAACAGAATGGGAAAAATTAGTAAAACAGGTTAAACCTGTTTTTTGTTATCTTCATTTTTAATGATTCTATCATTCATATCATCTGTTGCTTTCCTAATTTTTCCTCTAGTCTTTAACTATTTTTCTAATTCAATTAGAAATATGGCAGGGAAAAGATCCCATGTGGATTGATGCAGCCAGAAGTGCCCTGAAAGACAATAAGATCTAACAATATTGATGTGCTTACAAGCGATAGACAACAATCATTGGTACATATCAGGAAATTTATGATAAATGGATTAAAAACTAATGATTATCAGTATCAATGAGCACTATTTCCCATAGTGGAGATGTCATACCTTTGGAAGAAAACTAAAAGCAATTTCATATGGAAAGACTAACAGTGGTGAGGCGTTATTACATTGCCTCAATGTTAGCAGTGCTGATGGGCCATTTATAGAAAATAGTGCACTTTGACACACTGCTTGTCATGATTAATTTTTTTTAATTTACAGTATATTTTTTTTATATCACTTACAAAAAGTTGCACAATCCATAGCAAATTAACCATGCTCAGCAAGAGAAATGGAATCTGTTTGCATATTTCTTGAACAGCTGAAGGTTGTAATCTTTGAAGATGACAAAGTGAGAGAGGCTGTTCCAAAGAACAGAGGTACATTGAATGAAATAGAAAAAAGAAACGCTACCTCTGTATGTTGAAGCTGGACAATAAATGGATTTTGACCAATGCTTGTGTTCTTAGATTCTCGAAGAGTAGAACAATGATGGTGGCCTGTTTTTGGCAGGCAAAAACAACATGAGAAAACAAAAATCCACATATAACTGGATTTTCCTCTTCTAGCAGTCTTCTTGGGTTTTTGTTAAATTTTCTGTTGTGTGCACTTTTATTCCAGTCATTTCACACTGAGAATGTCTACGAAATGTGGGCAAAATTTTTATGGTAATAAATTGTTTTTCATGGAAGATATCTGTTCATTAATTGATTCCTCTACTCCAGGCATCCATAATATGATTTTCAATTTTTATATCACTTTTAAGATTTTTAAATTGAAAGTTGTTTGACTTTCATTCTTTTCAAAACTTATATTTTTCTTGGCAGTGGAATGCTTATTTTTATCCTGCTCAACGTGGTCTTTTTTACTTTATTTCAGATTCCTGTACATTATGTTGAGCTAATTTGAACTTGCTGTAAACAATAACATAATCAGTAAGATTTTTTTGTGTGTGTGTGTGTTCTCTTCACATGAATTTATGTGTATTTTACTAGTGGAACAATGATAATGACCAGTCCATGTCCTGAGCAGAAATCTAACAAGAACTTGGCATTAATATTAGCTCCACCCTTGTCTCCAAATTTTTCGAAACATTTCTGCACATAGGTGTCCTGTCTGATGACTGATTTATTTACTACTTCCCTATTAGCACTTCTGTGGAACCAATATACACAAATAAGTCTGTTTGTCCAATATCCCATTTTGAAATTTGCCCACATTATTTGAATATATTTCTAGAAATTCTAATTTATAACAATGATTATGGGTTTAATGAGGTAAAAAAAAAAACTTTTAACAGAACAAATTTTAACAAATTTGCTATAGTGAAAGTAGACTGTATGGTATAGAAACATTACCTCTAACATTACAATAAAATAAATAAATAAAAAATTGTGCATATTTGAAAATCATAGTTGTAGCAGGATTTCCAGTAAGCCATAAAGGATGATGCTCACTTCTGGTGCTTTGCTATCCTTTTTGCTTTATGGCATGAAGTAAACTATAAAATGAAAAAGGAAGTAAGGTATCCAGAAATACTAGGCATCATTTGTAGTCAACATGCACTCTTGAATTTATTTCACTTTGTATTCTCCATAATAATTCTGTAGTTTAATGAACTGTTAGCTAAGCAAGTGAATATAAATTTTCATCTACAGTCAGTACTTTATTTACGACAGAGGTTCCATTCCAATAATCCTGTCGTAAGTGAAAAAGGTTGGAAATCACTATATATGATATGAACCATAAGGAATATGTAAACAATTAGCATGTCTGAATGCTAAAATATGCAGGTCTCTTTTGTTATATTTAAGCAATTTTATTATTTGTTTATAGTGAAATAATACAATATACAAATTGTAACAAAATTACTTTATACTACTGTAATAAATGATGAAATATAAGTATGCAATGCTTCTTGCACTTACCAGTGAAATAATCAGCTGGAAATGAGCAATTCTTCAAAGCTATTTTCTTAATTGGGCAATTTATTTGAGAAGGAGGCAGGGGAGGTTAAATCATGAACAGTAAATTCTTCTAGGTTCATCTTCAGCAGATGAACCTAGAAGACTTAATTGGATGTAATGTATAAATTTATACATTACATCCAATTAAGTCTTCACAGGTTTCCCCTGCATAAATATCTTTTTAGCAAGCCACTGAATCTATTTATAAATCTCTCCATGATGGGATTCATTTTCTTAAACAACTGAATTGCTTTATTAGCAAAAGCAAATGCCTCTTCCAATATAGTGTCTGAAAATTATCTTTATGAGGTATAGAAATACTGGGGTTGTCCCATTTTCCAGGGGAACTCTTTTTCTGAATACCAAAGTTTTGACTTTCTCCCCCCCCCCAATCTTCATTCCTCTTCTCAGTCATGATGAATCCACAGGAGAAAGCAGTGTTATTATTATTTGACACCTCCAGGGAGTCCAAAGACTCATCAAGGGAGAGTGTGCCAACAGCATCAAACGATTGATCCCTTCCAACTACTAACCGTGCTCAAACTTGCTTAACGTTTTGCATGAGCCATTAATAGCAGAGGCTCTACCAATCGACCAACCTTTGCTGGAAAGTGTTGAGTGGTTTATTCAAACAAAATCTGATACACAGGTCCAACAAGGGTTTAGAACTTGTTACAACAGATCATCCCCATCAAGTTTAACATATGAGCTTGGGATAAAAAGTTTATGGAAACGAAGCATGGAACGCTAGGAAGGAGTAGAGCAACCTCGAATATCTGAAGAAAATGTCGAGCATCTTTGTGAGATCGTGCGTTGCCCTGTTTGAGAGTGTATAATATCTTGTAAACACGTTTGAAGTTGCAATTCTTGCAAGATTCCTTTGTTGGACTTGTGTATTAGATTTTGTTTGAATAAAAAACACAACACAGTGCTTTTCTGTGGATTCATTGTGACTGAGAGGAGGAATGAAGATCCGAGGAAAAAAAACAACTTGTCAAAACTTTGTATTCAGAAAAATTTAAGTCTTCGCTGTATAATGAAACAACCCCAAAATATTTCTACACCTTCTGGTTGACTTTTTAAATTGGATAAAAGTTGTCAAGATAATTTTCAGACACACTATTTTTGCACTGTAAACTTTTTTTGGATGGGGGGGGGGGGGAACAGGGAAGCTCATCTTGTAGCTCTGTAAGGTCTTCATTTGAGTGGTCTTCTTCCACCAACTGCTCTACATCTTCATTGTCAACCTCTCACTCTTTAGCTAGCAGGTGCTGTCTTGTCACCAGTCTCTTGTAAGATTTTGTCTTTGTCAATCATGTGAATATATGAACATATATTTTCAGCAGTTTCTTACAAACACTATTCACACACTCTGCTGTCATCTCACTCCACATACTTTGTACAATTATATTCCTTCTAAAAGTCCGACTTTTCTCACCTTCAGTAGCAGCTTGAGCAAAAGTATCTTAAATAATATGCCTTGAAGGCACCAATAATACTATTGTATATGGGTTGCAGTGGGGTGGCATACAGGTGAACATGTTAACGGGATGGCCACTGTAAGTTGCATATGTCATAAGTCAAGGGCCAACTGTATATAACGTACTTCTTGATTAAAGATTTTTTGCTTTATTTTATGTCAGTGTGATTGGTTGAGTGGATTGTATCTATGGGTTGGAATGATATAACTGTT
This sequence comes from Typopeltis vanoorti, assembly GCF_054136105.1. NCBI lineage: Eukaryota > Metazoa > Arthropoda > Arachnida > Uropygi > Thelyphonidae > Typopeltis > Typopeltis vanoorti. Next base: position 63,527,058 of record NC_143551.1, read on the forward strand.
TACAAAATGGTAGATGGTTTTTGTCACCCAGTGTGAGCCCCCCACCCAACTGCGACCTGAGTGGCTTGAAAATTTTGTTTTTATCCCTAGATTACTTAACTTATAGCAAGTTTTTCTGCCAGGTCAGAAAGTAATTATGCATGAACAAATAAAGTTTGCACTGAAGTATCTTCATGACTAGACTACTCTTATATTATAGGTTTATCAGTTTACTCCAGTAACTCATAATGCATAAGACACTTCTTTTGGATGTGTCTGTATTACCATTATGAAAAGGGTTACTAAACAAACTGGTTTCAACCTTTATTGAGATCTCATCAGTGAGAGCTAAACCTGTAGAGAGAATTAATGACAGTAAGTCAAATTTCAATACACAAGTTACAATAAAATGGTGTATTAACCATATTATTAAAATACTTTGGGTGAGAATGGAAAAACTTTCAACAACACCAACTCTAATCCAGAGTATTTTAGTAATAAGGAGTGACACCTTTTGGCAACTTGTATATGGAAATATGACTTCTGCATTACTTCAACCTTGGTATCACTTCTGGGTCTGGCTTCCACTGATGAGACCTCAAAAAAGGTCGAAACTGGTCTGGGTAGTGACCCTTCCCATAATGCACAGTATTATAAATGTCCATAAGGATATGTGCTTTGCATTATGTGACACTAAGGCAAGTGATGCGAAGTCATTAGCCTCTATATATGAGTTGCACAGCCGTAAAGTAACTTTGTTTGCTTACACTTGGATAAAAAATTAAACCAAGATAATTTCTTGGCATCTTTAATTTATAGTTGTAGAAAGTTTTTTTTGATAGGTTAGAAATTAAAATTGTACTTGATAAGAAATTATATTCTTATCAATATACATACTCATCAAATTATATTCTTGTTTTTGTCCTTTATTCAAGCATGAACAAATAAGTTTATTTGCTCATGCATGGGTAAAAAACAAAAATATAATATACAGTCATACCTCGAATGAAGAGAATGCATTCCACGAAATTACTTTGTTAAGCGAAACTTCGTTCTCAGAGGTAAAAATACTATGGCCATAATAGGGATACGTTCGTACATAAAGAAAATTAAAGTTTTTTTTTTTAAAAAAAAGAAAAGCTTTATTAAATGAAAAGTCAATATTACATACCTAACAAAGATAAAATCACGACATTTTAAAATATGAATCTAAAGTTGATTGTTTATGCTTTTTTTCTCTCTCATTTAACAATTGCCTATACAGATTTATTGCATTTAACACTATCGCTTAACAGTAACACTTCTTTCTAAATCAGGATCATTTTCACTGAAAAAAAATTTTAAACGTTTTCAATCATTCAAGCACCTTTTTAAATCTTTGGTTGCTAACACTTTTTCGGTTGGAACTTCTTTAATTTAGGCTTCATTGCTAACAAGTTTTTCTAAATCTTCCACTGAAAAACCATCATCTGCATTTAATAAATTTCTTAATATCCTCTTCGTCGACATTTTTGAAACCTATTGATTGAGCCACTGGATAACTTAATTTCTAATCTCTTGAATGTTATTTTCTTCTTCTAGTACAACTTCTGGCCATAATTTGTGCCAAACATCATTTAAGCATTTCTGAGTGACTTCTTTCCAAGAGCTATTAATGTTTTCAATTACATCTTTAATGGTGTAGTTTTTCCAAAACGTTTTAATTAACATTTGCCCTTTATCTTCCAGTTCAATTAAATTGCTTAATGTACCATGCAGATAAGCTTTAAATGTTGCTATTACTACTTGATCCCTCGGTTGAATCAGGGAAGTTATGTTTGCTGGAAGAAAGACAACTTTGACAGGAATGCATGTGTCTAACGTACAATTAAGATCAGTAGGATGTCCTGGAGCATTGTCCAACAACAAAAGAGCTTTTTCTTCAATGGCAATACAGTTTCACTTCCGGACAAAAATGGTTAACACAAACCAATCAGTAAATAACTACTTGGTAATCTACGTGTTTCTATTAGCTTTCCATATTACAGGTAAATTCGCTTTTATGTTACCTTTTAACGCCCTCGGATTTTCCGAATGGTAAACTAATAATTTTAATTTACAATCGCCAGAGGCATTTGATCCAAAGAGTAACGATAAACAGTCTTTGACTGCTTTGAATCCAGCTGCTGATTTTTCATCAACATTAAACACCAAATTAGGTGAAAAATTTTCATGTTCAATTATTTCCTTCAGTTATTCTGGAAATTTATTCGCAGCTTCTCCTGATAATTTTACACTCTGAATTCTGGTCCGTTTTTTCTTCTTCTTCCTTTCCAGGCTTATAGACCAAGTGGCCTGTTCCAGACTCAATTCCATCTTTTTAAGGGTCTTCCTCTGCATAGAGTACCTTTTGGGTGGTAATTTAGAATTTGTTTAGGTATTCTGCTTCTATTCATTCTTAGTATGTGTTCTTTTCATTTTTCTCTATAGCAAATAACTGTTTCATTTAGGGAGGGTTGTAATTCCAAGTTTTTTTCTGATTTCGCTGCTTTTCATTTTGTCCATTATTGTGACTCCTTCAGTTCTGTGCAGAAATTTCATTTCGGATGATTCAATTCTTCTTTCATCTACTTTTTTTATTGTCCATATCTCACTGCCATAAAGTAAGGTTGGTTTAGCTACTGTATTGTAGATTCTTATTCGTGTACATAATTGGGTTTAGAAATTTTATTTATAATGCCTGTTACTTTTAAAAAGTTTGATATCTTTGGTTCTATATCAGCTTCATTTTCATATGACATTGTGCAACCTAAATATTTGAATGTATTTACTTGCTCTATTATTTTGTTATTTATTACTATTTTGCTGCTTATTGGATTAGCACCTTTGAAGGCCTGACTTTTGTTTTGTTGGTTGATATTTCCATACCATATGTTTTTATCAGATTATTTAGACTCCATAATGATTTTTGTAGTTCATCTTCATTATTTCCAAGGATTATTTGGTCATCAGCAAAAAGAAGTAGCTAATCTGGTGTTACAGTTTTGAATCTTGAATCCTCCTCCATTAGTTATCTTCCATTCTTTTATGATTTTATCTATGTATATATTAAATAAAATTGGTGAGAGAGGGCAACCCTGATGTACTCCTTGATTTATTGGTTTCCAGCTTGATATTGAATTATTCTACTTCACAGATATTTTATTATCTTGATATATATTATATAAGGATCTAAAGAGTTGGTTTGGTATTTCATATTCTTCTAGGATTTCCCATAGTTTTTCTCTGATAATTTTATCAAATGCTTTGGTGTAATCTATAAAAGGTCCGTTTTTTAAATTTCTCAAACCAACCACAAGAAGCTGCAAAATTTTCCACAATTTCTTCAGGTGATTAAACAAAAAATAATGCTTTTCTTGAATCACCATTTGAGTTAAAGGCATATAACATTGTGACATATCATCTATCCACAAACTTAACATTTTTTCCATTTTTTCTAAAATTGAACTCCTTAAGCAAGTTAATTTTGCTGCTGTAACATGTGCACAATTCTGAGCAGACTGTTTTATTTTTTCGGATTAACTAAGTATGGTTGTTAAAGTTGACTGAGCTAATTCTAAAGAATGTGCCACATCAGATTTTCTTTCACTCCTTTCAACACGTTATACGATATTTAATTTAGTTTCTAGAGAAATTGCTTTTCTTTTCCTTGATTATGACATTTTAACTAAATATTAATATTTACAAAATCTACAATAATGCTATCAGAGAACATACACCATTTATTGCAATGCACCACACTGAAACACACCCTGTGAAGTGTAAGCAACAACTAAATTATGTGGATGACGTGTGAAACTGTTAAAACAGATACACTCACAACCTGGAAGTACATGATAAGTCGCTGTCGTTCACCAATCAGATGACTGCTGGGTGTTGACCTTAAAATGTTAACATTTTTACGTAAAATGGGACTTGAAATTGCAGACTTCGTTATACTGAGGCTTCATTACCAGAGGTAACATTAACTGAGATACAAACTTAATAATGGAAAAAAACTCACGTACAAAGATTATTTAAATAAAGTTTAAAAAGAATTTTGGAATTGTCAGTTATTGTTTAATTTGAGCTTAATGTACTGAAGATGCCTGTGACACACAGGCAAAAATTATACTATTAAATAATCGTTGTACGTAAGTTTTTTCCGTTATTAATTTTGTATCGATATGTCTACTCACGGTATACCTCTTTTAAAACTTAACATTAACTGAGGTTACGACTGTAGTGAAGTATTACATTGTTTACTATTTTAGAAGTGGCATTTTTGTATCCTAGTATTATTTCCATATAGGAGAGCACTATATTTCAGAGAAACAAATTCTACACATCTCAATAGCATGTACTCTCTCTCTGGATATGAACACACTAATTTGTGGTAATGAGTTTAGGCATTTTGGACCATTCATTCTTAAATGCAATCACTACTCCATATCATTTCTATGTGTGCGTGTCTGGTCTGCACCAACATTGCAAAGGTGCTTGATTGGGTTGAGATCAGGACTATGCAGGCCAGTCAAGTTTTTCCACATCACTTGCATGAAAACTATCTCAACAGTTTTAATATGGTTTAATAACACCATTCTCTGCAATAAAGAAAATTTATTTTAAGATATGCTCATATTGATGGTTAAAAACAGGAATAAGATCAAAGTTTTAACATACTTAGGAAACAGAAATATTACTTATAATACAACAATAAAATGCATTCGAAACAGTGGTGCACATATGAAGGACCATAGCTTATTAATCCTTAGCATTTCATAGTCATTAGGGATGATACTCATGTAATTTATATATGGAAAAAATAAACTGGAGGTAAACAAAAATTAAGGTTTTCAGTCATGTGATTTTTGAATATAAATTTTTCCAACAACAATAGCTGTTTTTCAATAATTTCACTTTTTTTTTTTTGTCTCCAACCCACAAAAGTTTGTAAACCTATAGCACATGAATAGTAGAATGGATTAACATCTCTTTCAAGCCTCCAATAAGATGGGTAGTGGTCTCACACTGGGCAGTGAAATTCATCTCCTGCCTAAAGACCATCACATTAACCTGCAACTTAATAGCTGAAGACCAGAAATGCTAACCACTTGGCCAACCAGACTGGCTAACTTGCTTTCATTTGTGAAATTACTGATTTTTTAGATGCATGTTGTAGTTATTTGTAAAATGGACAAACTCTGAGCATTTGTCAATCTATATGTATGCAACAATGTGCTCATAGTATAAATTTTTGCTTTATTTTACATAACAGTGATCTCTCTCATTTACCCAACTTTAAATGAATGGACCTTCACATATGCATCAAATGCTGGCCTAGTTGGCTGAGTAGTTAGCATACTTGTGTTTCAACCAACAGTATTGGATAATCAACAGAATTATCATGTGGGTTCGAATCCTGCCATGGATGTTTATGATTGTCTTTAGGTGGAAGATGAATTTCATCATCCAGTGTGAGACCACCACCCTGCTTACTAACCAGACAAAAAGGCAATTTTTTTTGTCTTGTTAGTGAACTGTCTTTCTTTCTAGGCTCTGCACTCTGCAGAGAGTAAACTTCCACTTCTAGCCTGCCCCAGTGTTTACCAAATACCTGGCAGTTGTGGGTGATCTTACTTTAGCCTAACCAGAAGATCAAAATGTACATTATGATAAACAACTACGGATTACATTAGATTTCATAAGCTGTATCAATCTGACTTACTGAACATGCCATTTTCACCAAACATTGGATCCTTTGGAAGGAGCCTGAGATCCTACACAAAAGCCATTTTCTTTCAGAATGATTACACAAAGAAAGCTGTGAAATCTTATTTTATCATCTCAATCTGAATAGAAATGACTAAAGTTACCCCCCCCCCTCTTATGAGAAGTTGTGCTTCATACTTCCCACCCTTAGACATATGTTTAAAAATTGTCATTTGGACTAAAAAAAGTACTTGAGACCATACTTCTATGTCATTTGCATGCAGCTCGTGTTCTCATTGTCAGGCTTTCTCAGTGTTATGTTGGTCTAATAGTGGGAGATTTCAATACTTAACCAACTTTTCTTCTTTAACCTGTTCTCTATAACCCTCACTATTGTGTCTTCTTATACATACTCTATGGGTGTGATAATACAGTTCTTGTCATCACTTCTTCCAGGAGTTATACTAGATCGAGTCAGCAGAACATTGATTCTCATCTTAAACCTATATATTCAGTTCATTAAATATATTAAACCTGTGCTGATGATGCCCTAGATAAAAGAGTGGAAATTCTGTAAAATAAAGCACCTTTCATGTAAGTCTTTTGTTATTATTGAATTAATTATGTTCCTATTTTCTGCAATACTCCTTCATGCTACACATCAAGCACTGTCTATTGTAGGATATCCAGAAGTTATGTTTGGAGATTTGTTGTGCAAATTCTTTTCGTATCACCCCTGGACTCAAGGTCAATGTCCATTCCAGCACTTGTGTATACACCAAGACCTGTCTCCTGCTTTCTTCAGTTGTGTCTTTGATGAGACATGACCACTGTTAATGCTATGGCATTTACTGATGATCTCATACTCATAGCCTCTACTAGAGAGGACTTGCAGAAACCCTCAACCAAGCATTCAACCTCTTTCAAGTTCAATGCTTATCAATCTGACAAAGTTGAGTACACTTTCTTCTATCTCCCTCAGGAAGAGACAAGAAATTGAAGGCTGAGTTTTCCCCCTGCACAGCATGTCCATGCATTCTATCTCGGTCCTGGAGATACCATGGTGTTCTCTTTCTCTGACAATCTAATCCTCTTTCCCATCAATTCGAAAAACCTAACCTTAACAGCAACTGTTCATTCTTAATTACCCCTTCTTAAACTACTACACATTAGTCCTAGAAAATCTCTCTCTCTCTCAGTACAGACCCAGGTGGATGCAGCTATTCATTCACCATCCATTTTTGGTTACATTTTCCTCATGATGTGCCATTAGTATTTTTCTATGCAACTGTGAACCATAACGGTCTTGGGATTCCCTAATTGTAATGGTTTGTGCTTAGATTAATCCAGATTAAAGAAATTTTCCCTCTCCACATCAGAATTGTCTTGCTGTCTCAGACTTGAAGTGTTAAAAATAAGTATTAACACTTATTTTTAACACTTCAAGTCTGAAGTGTTAAAAATAAGTATTGATGTAATCTCTGATGGGTACTGGATGGAAGGACACCGATATGACTGGCTTGGCCAAACAAAAGAAATAGGCTTTCAAGCTACACCACTCAATCAATAGGGATACCCTGCAAGAATCTAAATATCTTTCCTCCCATCATCAAAGGATCTGGGTAGGGGGATGACTTGCATATTGTCTCTACTAAACTGAAAAAGAAGATAGTGCATCCACTTCAAGAATAACAAATCATACTAATATTTGCCTCTGAAACTGTAACCTTTAAAGGTGTATGGTGTCAGGTTTGAATTGAATATATAGGTTTAAGACGAGAATCAATATTCTGCTAGCTCGATCTAATACAACTCCTGGAAGAAAGTGATGACAAGAACTGCATTATTACGCCCGTGGAGTATGTATCAGAAGACACAATAGTGAGGGTTATGGAGATTAAGTTAAAGAAAAGTTGGTTAATAGTATTGAAATCTCCCACTATTAGACTAACATAACACTGAGGAAGCCTGATCTCATAGTAAATAGATGAGTTAGTCATTAATGACATATAGGTTGTGAAGTGATAACTCAGTATGCTGCACTGCAAGAAAGTTGCCTACTAAACTGAAGACAGTGCACTCACTTCAAGAACAAATTATGCCAAAATTTATCTCTGAAACTGTATCCTTTAAAAGTGTATGGTGTCAAAGTTATATGGAGTTAAGCTCTTTGACTCTTGCAGCTGACTTAAAGACACTTTCTTTTGCCTTGCACACGCCACGTTTTCCATGTAACTCTAGTATCATGATTAACTTACTAGAAAATAACTTCGATTCCCCAGATTTGGAGTTGGATAGCAAAGAATATTGTTAGGACTTAGACCTCTTCTGGCTTTACATCTTGGACCATAAGTACATAACATTGATTTTAGTTCAAAGGTAATAGTCTCCAATAAGTGAAGCAGTGGTCTCACCACTGAACACTGAAATTCACCTACTGCCTGAAGTTCACAAATATCCATCTCCACAGTGGGATTTAAATATTTGTCTGGAGAGTGTGTGTGTGTAATCGCTCGTAACCATGAAAAGCATGTCCTTTCACCCTAAAGATGGCAACTCCATGTCCACTTAAAAAAAAAAAAAATTCAGTGGCAATCACTTTTGAATGGTTTACACAAATTGCAAAGAAACACTAACAAGTAATAAAATCAGATAACATTACATTCATTCCTTAGATATCCAGTGTTCAAGAAATACGCTGCACCAGACATAAATCTTAAATATGTCAAGGCTTGTAACCAATTAACAGACAGTTTAGATTTATTCTGTGGTGAATATGATTTGCTTTGCAAGTTTTGATTTGTATATTCTCAATGTAGCTAATATTTATTAATCACATGCAAGCAATTCTCAATTATCTGACATAATGCATTCCTCCACTAAGCATCAAATAATGCAACAATTTGTTATATGAAAAAATGGAGGTCAATAGTTTATAGACGATATTACCTTCTTTAGAGTAATTTATTGAAAACTAATAGTTTTTAATTTTAATAAACTATATACTCTCCAGCTGATAGTAGTATAATCCATAAAGCAGTAGAACTGAGTTTTGAACCTCTTCACAGCAAGCTTTCATCAGATCCTTTGAGACTTCTGGTTCAGCTGGCAAAGGCCAGCTCAACCAGAAGTCTCAAAGGATCTCTGCCATTAACCACAAATGAAAGCCGAATATCATGCAACATACAAAGAAATTGAAATTAGATTCCTGACTGAAGACTAGTAACTTTCTTTTCAGAAAATCTCTCTCTTTAATTCATCTATCTAAATCAAACATGTATTGTATTAGTTACACAATGGTAGTGGAAAGACCCAGGAAACTGAGGCTACATAGTAAGTGTAAAAAATTGTGCTCTAATCATACTAATATATTAGTATGATTAGAGCACAATTCAATTTTATAATTATGCAGCAATGAATAGTAACTGCATGTACTTTAATTTTTAATACTATATGATAACAAAATAAATTCTCATCATCATCATCATCATCATCAAATTCCTGCCATGTACCCTCAAGGGGTGTACAGGATATGACAGTACTACATGAAAAAATTACATCATTACTAACTTCCTATCTACAATTTTCCTCCAAATCAGTCTGTTACTTGTCAAGACTCCAACATTATCAGATCTTATATTTCTATCGTCTAAGGCACTTTGTACCGTATCAATCCACCTATATCTTGGTCTTCCTCTGGGTCGTTTTCCTGCCAACCTGGCAGAGAACACTTGTTTTGCTAATCTTTCCTCTCCCATTCTATTTAAGTGACCATACCATCTGAGATTAGCTCTGCTAACGCATTCCTGGATGCTGACAATGTCAAGTTCTTTCCTAATATCCTGATTTTTAATATGATATTGCCATTGATGCCATCTGTTCACGCCTCTAATCTTTCTCAGGACTCTCATATCTGCGGTCTCTAGTCTTTGGTCAAGTGTTTTACTTCTGACCCAGCTCTCAGATCCATAAGTTAAAATTGGTTTGAACACAGTCTTGTATACAGCTAATTTAGTGTTCCGACTAATTTCTTTCTTATTCCATATGAATTTATTCAATTGACTTCCCACCATACCAGCTTTGCTGATTCTGTTGTCTATTTCTATATTTAGTTTACCATCTTCAGTAAAAATTGTGCCTAAGTAGCTGAAATGTTTTACTTGTTCCACAGGTTCTCCATTCACAACACAGTTGACATTTTCAATGATTCTGCCTATTTTCATTGTCTTTGTCTTTTTATTGCTGACCTTCATACCATATCTATTACAACAGCTATTCAATTTAGTCAGAGAATCTTGCAGACTTGTAGCGGATTTATTTAGAAGTATAACATCATCCGCATAAAGCAAAGAGCTGACATTAACATCTCCAATTTTGATATCAGGTTTAATACCACATTCCTTCATAATGTGATCCATATAGATAATGAATAACAGAGGGGATAATGTACATCCTTGTCTCACACCAGATTTAATATTAAACCATCTTCCTGTACTTCCTTCAATTCTAACTGCTGACTCACAACTCAAATAAAGACTAAGTATTGCTTGATATAATGCCCCATTGACACCATATAACTGCAGCGTATTGAATAGCTTCTCTCTTGGCACCTTGTCATATGCCTTTTCCAAATCGACAAAACTTAAATACAGATCTTTGTTATATTCCCATGCTTTCTCGACTATTTGTCGTAAAGTGAAGATCTGATCCTGACAGCCTCTATTTGGCCTGAATCCAGCTTGTTCTTCACCAAGCTTTTCTTCCACAATTCTTCTCAACCGTTTCTCAAGTATACTTGCATAGATCTTGCCAGGAACACTCAGTAGGGAAATACCTCTGTAATTCTCACATTCAGTTTTATTTCCCTTTTTATATATAGGTACTATGAGAGCTCTACTCCAATCATCGGGAATTCGTCCCTCTGTCCAGGCTTTCTGAACTATGCAGTGCAGCCACTGTAAGACTCTTATACCACCATACTTCAGCATTTCTGGTCGAATATCATCTACTCCTGCTGCCTTTCCACATTTCAAGCCTTTGATGGCTTTTTCTACTTCAAGTATGGATATGTATTCCTGACTGCATGCCTGGTCAGTGTTTTTTATCACTGTGCTGTCATCACTGCTTGTTTCATTTAGCAGTTTTTCAAAGTAATTACTCCATACTTCAAGGATATCTTTTTCTCCTGTTTTCATGTCACCTTTATCATCTCTAATTCCTTTTACAGCACTCTTTCCTCCATTCCTAAGCTTCTTCAACAACCTCCAGAATATTTTGCCACCTTCTTGATATTTATTTTCTATATTCTTGCCAAAGTCCTCCCATGACTTTTGTTTAGCTAGTTTTACACACTGTTTAGCTTTCTTACATTTGTCTCTGTATTCTGTAAGAGTAAAAGCTGACTTATTTGCCAGGAACTTTTGATATGCTTTCTTCTTTTCCTTCACTACCTCTTTAACTTCCTGTGTCCACCAGGGAGTTCTGATTTTTTTATCCTTGCACACAACCTCACCACATGCCTCTCTGGCAGAATCAATCAATGTTTCCTTCAGAGTTTGCCACTGAATCTCCAAAGTTTGATTCCTGTTCTCAAACTCTTTCATTTTCTTTTCAATAATATTTCTGTATTTTAGTCTACAGTTCACATCTGAGAGCTGCTCAACTTTTATTCGCTTTAAAACTTTCTTACATGTATTCTTTTCAATATGAAATTCAATTTTATCCTGCTCAAGACTAAATAGTGATCACTTCCAATTTCAAATCCTCTGTACACTCTGGTGTCCTGCACCAGGGAGAAAACATCACTATCAACAATAACATAGTCAATGAGACTTTTCTTATTCCTAGCCTCTTCTCTCCATGTGAATTTGTGCACATTTTTATGTTGGAACATGGTGTTAGTAATAACCAGTCCATGTCCTGAGCAGAAATCCAACAGATATTTGCCATTATTATTAGCTTTGCTCTTTTCTCCAAATTTTCCCAAAATATTTTTGTATGTCTCACAATCATTTCCTACTCTACTATTTAGATCCCCAACAAGGACCAACTTTTCATTGTGTCAGTTGCTTTTTCTAAAGCCTCAAAAAATTCCTCCACTTCTACCTTAGTAGAACCTTCTGTGGGACCATAGGCACAAATAAGTCTCATTGTCCAGTTCCCCATTCTCATATTTGCCCACATTACTCTACTTGAGACTGACTGCCATTCAAGAAGATTAGCCTCGTATTTTGTGTTGAATACTATGGCTACTCCTTGTTTTCCTTGTCATTGCCAGAATATAACATTTTGTATTTATTGCTCAGAAAGATCTCACCAGTTTTTGTCTTTTTTGTTTCAGTCACCCCTATTATGTCGATCTGGTACTTATCTAATTCCTCAGCTAGCTCCATTTCTTTGCCATTCAGGCTTCTTACGTTGATAGTACCGATCTTTAACTCTGGTGATGTTGAGTTGGGGTTTGTTTTCAGATTTGTTCCAGTAGCTGACTTTTCGCTGTTCACCCTGGTTCCCTGGCGAAAACAACGGGGGCCTTGTTTAACCGGGCGACGCCCCAGCCGGCATGAAATTTTGTCATGTTGTACCATCATTTTTTATTTTGGCCTTTGGCCATAGCCTTTAAAGGAATGCGGAGAACCGACCAGGGCTTCTGACCTAATGTCCAATCCTCACCTTCTCGTGGTGCACCCTGTTGGGTATCTACTTTGATACTGAACGAACGAGGATGGGCTGGCAATTTGGGATTTAGCCGACCAAATTGTATTCTTATTGGTTAAACCAAAATAAAAAATAAAAAACAAAATAAATTCTTAGTGTACCAATAAATAATATTTTTAGGTGTCCGACTTTAACAGACTTTTTCTTCATTACAGCTAACACTATCAAATTCAATTTGGTAATATTACACTGCAGACTGATATGGTACATTGGCACCAATGACATACACAAAATTTTCTTATATGTGAGTAAATATTTCTGATATTACTAAGAGTAATAAAAGCTTATAAAATATTCATCACAATGAAAAAAATTAGTGTTTGATCATCATGTTTGTTATAATTATCTTTTGGCAGAGATGTGTGTTCTTAAGGAAAAGTTGGGGATAGGGGCATTAAGACCTTTGAAGCCCATTTTATATGCACCACTATGGCGCACTTTAATACTACAAACATAATCTGGGATAAGACAATGCTTTCAAAATTTATTGTAAGATAATGTATATAAAGCAGAAAAAAAAATTAAAAACTAAACTTGGATTTGTTTCTGCAGAATAAGATATTTTATTTTGCTGTACATAATACAACATACTATACCTATACTTTTCTCAGCTATAACTGATTATGTAATACTTCCATGCTAGTATGTTTTGACTATACATTTTCTTGTAATATTATCATTATTTGCTAAAGAACAGTTAATCTAAGAACACTTTTCGTTTGCTGAATCCACGATCATCATATTCCCAGGGATGAAATTTTTCACTTGGTTTGGGATATTCTGGATCACCCTGTAAAGGAATTTATTAAAAAACCTTTTAGTACTAATATAAATTTATGTCTTTCTAAAAAACATTTAATAAAATGTATCTGATAAGTGACCATTTCATCTGTATGGCAAATGTTTTTCTTTCATTTCAAGATTGTTTCGTTTGACAAAATCTGGCAAATGTTTTTCTTTCATTACAAGATTGTTTCGTTTGACAAAATCTTACCCAAAATCAGGTTGGAAACTTATAAGTTTATTGGCTGATGATGATTTCATTACTCACTATATATAAAATTAACACTTAGAGAGTATGCAGAAAACCACAAATGCAGCTTATTCAACAAATTCCAAAAATCAGAATGGGAGGGAGGAGGAGATATGCTTCCAGTTAAAGTGGTGACAAACCTTTCTTCAAACACAAAAACAGAGTACAGTAATAACTTTTCTAGATATAAAAAGTGTAAATTTCTAAAGGAAATACAAATGAATTCCAACAGTGCTTTTATTGTATGCTAAAACTCCAAGAAGCAATATAACAGCATAACAGCCACAGAACTCATGAATATCTATCTGTAGCATGAGGTAATATCATATTTTATTGCTACAGGTGCAGAAGGAGAATGTATTAGTGAGTGATAGATAACATATAAAGTACTACCTACTGAATGATAACAGCATATAACATAATTAACTAATTAGTCAAAAGTCTTTATAACTGTTGAGAAAAAGCCAAAAGAACTTGAATCATCCCATAGAAATTTAAGAAAAGAATATACTGAACAACAAACATGCATTGCATAACAAGACATGGAAGGTATCATGCTAAGCAGCATCATGCAGCATAATTCACAACCATGGGAGTGAATTTTTTTTTGCCAGCTTACCACTTTATGCTGGAAAGCATCTGAATAGGAAAAACTCAGTCAAATTATTATATACAACCACCAACGTGACTTTGTTACATGGATGAAATCAGGTTAAGAGTCCCAAACATTCACTATCTACTTCTCTTCAAGATTTAGGCATTTGCCTGTTCTGGCTTCACTGGTCTTCCTTACTCTCTCTCTTTCCCTTTAGTATATATTTATCCACCTCTTTTGGTAGCTGATGATGTCTTTCCATTTCTCTATATTCCTTGATCTTTTCATTTACATTGTATCTAGCTCTTTTCTGAAGTCTTCATTTTTTACATGGTCTAATTCCATGCATTCTTTAACTGCTCTTAATCATATTTCTGCAGCTTGCATTTTACTTTCATCTTTCTTTTTAACAGTCCATGTTTTTGAACCATATAACAAAGTGGGAGCAGCTATTACTTTGTAAAAAAATTTTAGTCGAGTTCTTTGTCTTGTTTTTTTTTTTTTTTTGGTATACTTTTAATTTTTCCACAGATTTTCTGAAATTTCTTTCTTTTTTTTTTTTTTTTTTCATCTATATCTTTATCTTTTAGATAAGTTATTATGGAGCCTAAATAATTAAACTGTCACCATTAAATGCCATGACTTTTGTTTTCTTTTGTGAAATTTTTAAATTGTATTGTTAGCTTATTTGGTTTAATGAATTAAACCAAATAAGCTAACATTTAATTCAGCACTGTATTGACAACAGCTCTTCTGGTTAACCACTTACCTTGCTTTATTGTTTTCCATATTTTAATAATCTGATCAACATATATATTGAACAGAGTTGGAGATAAGCTACATTCCTGTCTAATACCTTGATTAATTTCAATCTCTTCTGTTAATTTATTACCTAACTGTATTTCTGTATCTTTTATAAATGTTATATAGTTTGTACCAAATGTAATGGATATCCTTGTTTTTTCATTATATTCTGTAATTTTTCTCTGTGTATTTTATCAAAAGCTTTCTCATAAGGCCAGATGAGTCTCTAAATAAAATTCTTGTCTTTTGAATCATTTGTTTAAACACATAAATACTGTCTATACATGATCTTCCATGTCTGAAACCATTTTGTTCTTCTGAGAGTAAATTGTTGGCAATATTTAAGTCTTTTATTCAGGATTTTACTGTAACCTAAATTTTGTAACCTATATTTAATAAATTTATACCGCTCTAATTTCCACAATCACATCTGTCTCCTTTCTTAAATATGGATATAACCTTAGCTTTTAACCAATCTGATGGAACCTCAAAATTTCGTCCAACAGTTATTTATGCTTTTTAAAACTTTTAGTTGTGTGTGTGTGAACTTGAGGTGAAGAATTTAAAAAGAGGAATCATGTAAACCCATATAAATATAAAAAGAAAATCATAATGATTTATTGCTTTTATGGTATGAAACTAATTTTTATAAGGGTCAAAGCTGTATAACTGAGAGGAGACCTCCACATAGCCTTTAAAGGAATGCGGAGAACCGACCAGGGCTTCTGACCTAATGTCCAATCCTCACCTTCTCGTGGTGCACCCTGTTGGGTATCTACTTGGATACTGAATGAACGAGGATGGGCTGGCAATTTGGGATTTAGCCGATCAAATTGTATTTCATGCCGGCTGGGGCGTCACCCGGTTAGACAAGGTCCCCGTTGTTTTCGCCAGGGAACCAGGGCGAACAGCGAAAAGTCAGCTAGTGGAACAAATCTGAAAACAAACCCCAACTCAACATCACCAGAGTTAAAGATCGGTACTATCAACGTAAGAAGCCTGAATGGCAAAGAAATGGAGCTAGCTGAGGAATTAGATAAGTACCAGATCGACATAATAGGGGTGACTGAAACAAAAAAGACCAAAACTGGTGAGATTTTTCTGAGCAATAAATACAAAATGTTATATTCGGGCAATGACAATCAAGGAAAAGAAGGAGTAGCCATAGAATTCAACACAAAATACGAGGCTAATCTTCTTGAATGGCAGTCAGTCTCAAGTGGAGTAATGTGGGCAAATATGAGAATGGGGAACTGGACAATGAGACTTATTTGTGCCTACGGTCCCACAGAAGGTTCTACTAAGGTAGACATGGAGGAGTTTTTTGAGGCTTTAGAAAAAGCAACTGACACAATGAAAAATGAAAAGTTGGTCCTTGTTCGGGATCTAAATAGCAGAGCAGGAAATGACTGTGAGACATACAAAAATATTTTGGGAAAATTTGGAGAAAAGAGCAAAGCTAATAATAATGGCAAATATCTGTTGGATTTCTGCTCAGGACACGGACTGGTTATTACTAACACCATGTTCCAACATAAAAATGTGCACAAATTCACATGGAGAGAAGAGGCTAGGAATAAGAAAAGTCTCATTGACTATGTTATTGTTGATAGTGATGTTTTCTCCCTGGTGCAGGATACCAGAGTGTACAGAGGATTTGAAATTGGAAGTGATCACTATTTAGTCTTGAGCAGAATAAAATTGAATTTAATATTGAAAAGAATAACATGTAAGAAAGTTTTAAAGCGAATAAAAGTTGAGCAGATCTCAGATGTGAACTGTAGACTAAAATACACAAAGATTATTGAAGAAAAAAATGAAAGAGTTTGAGAATAGGAATCAAACCTTGGAGATACAGTGGCAAACTCCGAAGAAAACATTGATTGATTCTGCCAGAGAGGCAGGTGGTGAGGTTGTCTGTAAGGATAAAAAAATCAGAACTCCCTGGTGGACACAGGAAGTTAAAGAAGAAAGTATATCAAAAGTTCGTGGCAAATAAGTCAGCTTGTGCTCTTAGAGAATATAGAGACAAATGCAAGAATGCTAAACACTGTGTAAAACTAGCTAAACAAAAGTCATGGGAAGACTTTGGCAAGAATATAGAAAATAAATATCAAGAATGTGGCAAAATATTCTGGAGGTTGTTGAAGAAGCTTAAGAATGGAGGAAAGAGTGCTGTAAAAGGAATTAGAGATGATAAAGGTGACATGAAAACGGGAGAAAAAGATATCCTTGAAGTATGGAGTAATTACTTTGAAAAACTGCTAAATGAAACAAGCAGTGATGACAGCACAGTGGTAAAAAACACTGACCAGGCATGCAGTCAGGAATACATATCCATACTTGAAGTAGAAAAAGCCATCAAAGGCTTGAAATGTGGAAAGGCAGCAGGAGTAGATGATATTCGACCAGAAATGCTGAAGTATGGTGGTATAAGAGTCTTACAGTGGCTGCACTGCATAGTTCAGAAAGCATGGACAGAGGGACGAATTCCCAATGATTGGAGTAGAGCTCTCATAGTACCCATATATAAAAAGGGAAATAAAACTGCATTTGAGAATTACAGAGGTATTTCCCTACTGAGTGTTCCTGGCAAGATCTATGCAAGTATACTTGAGAAACGGTTGAGAAGAATTGTGGAAGAAAAGCTGGGTTAAGAGCAAGCTGGATTCAGGCCAAATAGAGGCTGTCAGGATCAGATCTTCACTTTACGAAAAATAGTCAAGAAAGCATGGGAATATAACAAAGATCTGTATTTAAGTTTTGTCGATTTGGAAAAGGCATATGACAAGGTGCCAAGAGAGAAGCTATTCAATACGCTGCAGTTATATGGTGTCAATGGGGCATTATATAAAGCAATACTTAGTCTTTATTTGAGTTGTAAGTCAGCAGTTAGAATAGAAGTACAGGAAGATGGTTTAATGTTAAATCTGGTGTGAGACAAGGATGTACATTATCCCCTCTGTTATTCATTATCTATATGGATCACATTATGAAGGAAAGTGGTATTAAACATGATATCAAAATTGGAGATGTTAATGTCAGCTCTTTGCTTTATGCAGATGATGTTATACTTCTAAATAAATCTGCTACAAGTCTGCAAGATTCTCTGGCTAAACTGAACAGCTGTTGTAATAGATATGGTATGAAGGTCAGCAATAAAAAGACAAAGACAATGAAAATAGGTAGAATCATTGAAAATGTCAACTGTGTTGTGAATGGAGAACCTGTGGAACAAGTAAAACATTTCAGCTATTTAGGCACAATTTTTACTGAAGATGGTAAATTAAATATAGAAATAGACAACAGAATTAGCAAAGCTGGTATGGTGGGAAGTCAATTGAATAAATTCACATGGAATAAGAGAGAAATTAGTCGGAACACTAAATTAGCTGTATACAAGACAGTGTTCAAACCAGTTTTAACTTATGGATCTGAGAGCTGGGTCAGAAGTAAAACACTTGAGCAAAGACTAGAGACCACAGATATGAGAGTCCTGAGAAAGATTAGAGGCGTGAACAGATGGCATCAATGGCAATATCATATTAAAAACGAGGATATTAGGAAAGAACTTGACATTGTCAGCATCCAGGAATGCGTTAGCAGGAATAATCTAAGGTGGTATGGTCACTTAAACAGAATGGGCGAGGAAAGATTAGCAAAACAAGTGTTCTCTGCCAGGTTGGCAGTAACAGAGGAAGACCAAGATATAGGTGGATTGATACGGTACAAAGTGCTTTAGACGATAGAAATATAAGATCTGATAATGTTGGAGTCTTGACAAGTAACAGACTGATTTGGAGGAAAATTGTAGATAGGAAATTAATAATGATGTAATTTTTTTCATGTAGTACTATCATATCCTGTACACCCCTTGAGGGTACATGGCAGGAATTTGATGATGAGTTATTTATTAATTTTAAGAATCTGTGATGTAAATATTCTCTGCCATATTTCTACAGATCTGTATTTATGCCATCTAATCTGGTTGATTTTCTATTTTTAATACCTTTATCGCTTCTTTTAGTTCTTCTAATCTAATTGGTTCTGATTTCTTCATTATTATTTTCTGTTATTAAATTTGGGCCATACAATAAATTCTTATAATATTCTATCAATTGTTTCTCTTGTATTATGTTAATTTGTGCTGTATCTCTTCCTTTGTTTAATTTCCTTAATATTTTGTAGGCTATGTCTTGTCTTCCATGTATGTTGTCTTCTATTTTATTTAAAAATCTGTCCCAAGAATCTTTGTGAGCTTTCTATACTATGGTTTTAGCTATTTTTCTTTTGTTTTTGTATATTCCATTTTCTTTATATGCTTTTGAAGGAATGATCTGTATGCCATTTATTTTGCTTTTATTGCATTTTCCATATCTGTGTTCCAAATCTCTTTGCTTTCTTTCAAATATTTTATTTTTCTTTCCAAGTACTTCAAAGGCTGCTTTATAAATTATCTTTATTAAAGTTTTCCATTCTTTTTCTTCTATATCTTCATTGATTTTGGCTTCTTTTAAGTAATCTGTTAATCATGATTGTTATAACATTCTAATGCTTTCTTCTTGTAATAGATATATTTTGTATACTTGTTCTATTTCTTACTTACTTTCTCCATTCTGTTAGTATTTCTATTTGAGAAACCACAAAGTAACAATCTGAAAAACATTCATTTCCTCTGTAAACATGTGGAGCTAGTATGATTAGCTAATAATAATAATTATAGATCTTGTTCCTTGGCCATTCCAAGCACATTTATTTATATTCTTTTTATGAAAAAAGCATTAATTATTTTAAAATTATTGAAATTACAGAAGCCTAATAGTTCTTGATCGTTTTTATTCATGCAAATTTCTCCATATTTTCCTAATACATTTGGGATTGGATTATTTCCAACTCTAGCATTACTATCTACTTAAACCATATATATCAGAGGATATAGTTCACAACCTTTTTTTGGATATCAACATATTCATTTCTGACCACCACAACTTGTCCTAAGAAGTCTAAAGGAAAATAAACATAGGCAGATAGCTACTTGTTGGTTCATATTATCAGTGTAATAAACAAAGAAATACTACATGTCTTAAAAGAGAGAGAGAGAAAGAGATACTACATCTAAACTTCATGCTGAAACAAAATAAAAATATCAGAAAGTGTACATTAATTAACAAGTAAGGAAATGATTGTAGACAGTCATTTCCTTACTTGTTAATCATATGATGGGACATTTGGTAATTGATTCTTATATAATGACAAAATCCAAACAACAGTTATACTGTAGACAATTTTGTTTTGCATAATTTCCCTACTAACCCGAAGATCATTAAAATTAGATCTGAAGTGATTCCATAACTTTCAGTAGAAATCTAAACACTAAATTTCATTTAATTCCATTCACCAAAAGGAATTATTTTAATCACTGTTATATAAAGAGTTCCATTATACTGCTACACTGTATACAAATAAAAAATCAAGCACAATTGCCTTACATCAAGAACTCCATCCTCCATTAGTGCTTATATTCAAGCCCGAAACAGATGCAAGAAAACTATCAATGCTTCCAAACCAGAGTTTGAAAGAGCAAAAAAGCAGTAAACTTGAAGCCTATCAAAATGGCAGTCAAGCCTTTTGGTCTCCTGCCAAAGCAACTGGTTGCAACTTTTGCCCAATGCTATCCCTATCATACATAGATGGCTCTATTGTTCTTACTTTTTCACAGAAAAAGCCAATCTCCTAGCTTCAACACTTTGCCTCCAATGCATTCATAAATGATCATGGTAAAATGCCCTCCAGCCTTTTCAGATGCCCAATATTCAATGACCCTATGTCCTTTTGTTAGAAAGAGATCAGAAAAATATTGTTAAAATCTCCTGGCCATTATAAGATAGTTTGACATCTTTCAAAGGTGAATTTTCAACTGTTGAGATAAGATAGTTTGGCATTTCAAAGGTGAATTTTCAATTGTTGAGATTTTATTGTTTTTGTAAGTACACCGTGATGTCTGTGACAAAATTATATTGAAACAGATTACAATTTCTCCTCCTTAATCCTTCGTACACATCAGCAAGAAATTATATTCTTGTTTAATCCTTTATCTAAATTTAAGCAAATATTATCCAAATTAGACAAACACAAAAAGTCTCCTGGCCCTGATGTCATTCCTTCAATTGTCCTGAGGGTTTGTGCACCAGAATTGACTCCTATCCTACGTTGCCTGTAGCAACTCTCTTACTCCACTGATATTTATTTATCCCACAGCCTGGAAATTGGCCTATGTTCAACCCATTCCCAAGAAGGGTGACAAATCACTGCAATCAAATTACACCCTATCTCACTCACCAAAGTCCTGTCTAAAGTGGAGAGAACCATGAATTCCCAATTGCTACACTACCTTGAAGGCAAAAAGCTAATAAATGACCACCAGTAGTATGAATTCCATTGCACTAATCAACAGATCTACTCACATATATCACCTATTTCTGGACAAATGCTAAGGAGAAGTTTAGTGAATCTCAAGTGGTTGCACTTGATATCTCCTTAGCCAATGTTGCTCAAACTTCAGATATCTGCGTACCCCTTGTTAAATTTTCATTATTACCAAGTACCCCCTAATTAATTAATTTAAAATAAATTAATTAATTAATTTAAAATATTAATTAAAATTAAATATCTATTTTATTTGAATTTATATGTTCATGTAAACAAAAAATGATTTATTTTTAAATTTTGGTTCTCTAGAGATGTCAGACGACACACTCTTATCAATTTCATTTGATCCAGATGCAAAATCTACATTTTCTTGTTGCTTACGGCTACTTATATTTGGTAATAATGAAAATTTAACAAGGGGTACGCAGATATCTGAAGTTTGAGAAACATTGGCTTAGGAGATATCAAGTGCAACCACTTGAGATTCACTAATTAATTAATTAATTTAAAATAAATAAATTAATTAATTTAAAATATTAATTAAAATTAAATATCTATTTTATTTGAATTTAT
This sequence comes from Typopeltis vanoorti, assembly GCF_054136105.1. Taxonomy (NCBI): domain Eukaryota; kingdom Metazoa; phylum Arthropoda; class Arachnida; order Uropygi; family Thelyphonidae; genus Typopeltis; species Typopeltis vanoorti. Next base: position 63,548,918 of record NC_143551.1, read on the forward strand.
ATGTTCATGTAAACAAAAAATGATTTATTTTTAAATTTTGGTTCTCTAGAGATGTCAGACGACACACTCTTATCAATTTCATTTGATCCAGATGCAAAATCTACATTTTCTTGTTGCTTACAGCTACTTATATTTGCTATATTGCTCTCTTTTGGGGGTTTTATAAATCCAATCTTTAACCAATGATCCATACGTAAGAATTTGAAAGCTAAAAAAAAAAAATACTGTATTTACTCAATTATAACTAACTTTTTTCCCAAAATTAAATCTAAAAAATCGTGTTGCAAGATACGTGCAGGAATTTTCGGAAACTAAAGTTTTCAGAAAAAAACTGAAAATGGTGGGACTTGCCAAGAAGCTCCTACTCGCTATCACTACTTTTGGCATCGAGAACAGTTTCTTTGTGTACATCATCAAAGTCATCTACCCAAATAGCGTCGTCTTCTTTCTCATTATTTCAAGCAAAAATTACCAGTAATTTACAAGACTTGAGATACATAGAGCAGTGAAGAACTGCATATGATTGGTGCGGTATTAACAAAAGATCGCGCAAACCAAAGACAAATTAACATTTCAACAGTTGAGTTGAAATGCTAATTCCCTTCAACCAAATTCCATAATATATGAAACACATTCACTATATATTTCTTAGTTTTAACACGTTAACGACGGGGGTGGTGTCAAGCAAAACCATATGTTCCACCGGCAACATATGGTTTTGCTTGTTTCTGTTGGAGAGGGGATGTGATTCATTAGTTAGTGCCGTTTTATCCCGGTTGTCTCTAATTGCACTGTTTGTTGAAAAATATAATGACTCCTTTAATTATGCATAGCCAAAAATTGCCACGTACCCCCCCCCCAACCTTTCGCGTACCCCCGGGGGGAAGTGTACCACACTTTGAGAAACACTGTCCTAAGCTTTTGACCAGGTCTGGCACAAAGGCCGACCAAGCAAACCCCCATCATTTGGTCTGTCCCATGACTTCTGCAGTTGGATTGATAGATTTTTATCTGGATGCACACTATGTGGCAGATGGTAGATGGTTCCTTAACCTTTCACCATTTGAATAATGCTGGGATTCTACAAGGTTCTGTTCTCTCACTAACCCTCTTTCTTTTATATATATCAATGACCTACTTCATTTGACCTCCAATCCAATATACAGTTTTTCAAATGACAGCACACTGCACTCCTTTCATTTGATAAACTTTACTCAACACAAATTACCTCACAGCCTAAAGAACATCAACCACTATTGCCTTCAATTCTGATCTCCAAGCCATCCTCCAATGGGGTTCAGATAACTTTGTCAATTTCAATGCTAGAACCTAGTTCTGTCCTATTTCTCACAAAAAAGGAACCATTTTCTCCCAGTATTACTCTTGACAACACTCAAATTTCTAGACAATCTGAGATTTCTCTTCTTGGAAGTACCCTGACATCAAGCCTCTCCTATTATAAACACATCACAACCATTGCCTCCTCAGCTTCCAAAAAATGGATTTCTCTTTCACTCAAGATGCTATTTCACCTCTGAACAGCTGTTAACCTTATACAAATTCACCCAGCTATTAAATACTACTCTCACATTTGCAGTGGGGCACCTAAGAGTGCCCTTGAAATGCTTGACAATACAGAAGAGGGCAATTAGTTTGATTAATAACCCATCTCTTACCAACTCACTCCTCCCACTTTTGCACAGGCATTTGGTTTCTCGTGTATTCTATAAATATTTCCATGGCAAATGTTCATATGAAAGAGCATCAATAATTCCCCACTCAATACTAATGTTCCATTGGAACATGAGCATCTACTGCCCAACATCCCTTCACAGTACACCCTGAAATCCAAGAACGAGTTTCTTTTCCTTCCTCCTCCTCCATCCCTGCTACTGCTGTATTGTGGAAAAGTCTTCTCCCTTATGCATTTCCCAAGGAATATATTGTATTCCTTGGAAAACACATAACAGGCTTTTAAATCAAATGCAAACAAGTCTCTCCTTTCCCAACCCACACTACTAATGTACTACACATTGATTAACCAACCTATCATATATGGGCTCAACATAAAAAAACCTCAGTATCTCATAATGCAAAGCATACATCCTTTCAGGTATGTGCAATGTTATGCATTATGGGAAGGGCCACTACCCAGACAGGTTTTGATCTTTATTGAAGTCTCAATCAGTGGGAGCCAGATCCAGAAGAGACACCAAGGTAATGCAGAAGTCATATATATATATATATATATATATATATTCCATATACAAGTAATGAAAAGGTAATACTCTACATTAGATTCTCCTAACTTCAACAAGTATGGCTGCATTAATTTATCTTAAATCTGAAGAGTAGGGCATTTTAAGACCACTCCAACCTGACGACTGTAAACTTCTTTTTATCCAACATGAGAGGTGCCAACTTAGAACTTTACACTTACTTATTTTGTCTGTTACAATCTAAACTGTTTTCGACATGTTATCTGTGTATTGTGACAATTTGTGATCTGAAGATACGGTTTGAAATATAGTGAAACATCAGCTAACCTGGTGTGGTTTAATACTACAGACATAGGATGAACACTGAAAAATAATAAAATGTATTCTATATAGTCCGTTTCATTCAATATATAAGGGGGACCAGAAAGTAATCAATTAGTTTTAATAAGTCATTTTTAGCCAATTGCTTTTCTTAAATAACATATAAATTATTAAATTTGATTTTTATTTAAATATTAGCATTACTTTTCTATTTAAAAAATATGTTTTTATTAATTTTAGATTGTTTTTTAAATATGGCAGACTTTAAAGTTGAAGAGCACCATTTACGTTCATTGTATGCTGTTTTTGTTTCACCAAGGAAAGAATGCTACCGAGACTACCAAAATCATTTGCTCAACTTATGGAGACGTATTGAAGGTTAACAAAATGTCAGCGATGGTTTGTAGATTTGCAGAAAAAAATTTTGATCTCTCTGATCGTCCTCGATCTGGAAGACCTCTTACTCTAGATAACGATGCTCTTAAGACTCTTGTTGAATCAGATCCAAAACAAACCATACAAGAATTAGCAGAGAAACTTAATTCATCATGGTCAACTGTCCAAGAGTACTTACATAGGAGTGGCAAGGTTCTTAAACAGGGGTATGGGTACCGCATGAACTGTCAGAAAACAATAAAGCACAGAGACAGGCGATTTGCAATTCATTGTTGACCAGACAACAAAATGATCCCTTTTTGGAATGAGTTGTAACTGGTGACAAAAAATGGGTGCTGTATAAAAATAATAAATGCAAAAAACAGTGCCTTTCTCCAATCAAACTCCAATTCCAACAGCTAAAGATGGACTTCATCCACAAAAGGTTCTGTTGTGCGTTTGGTGGGATATTCATGGAATTATTCATTACAAACTCTTGGAACAAGGTAAGACTATCACAGCAGCCATCTGCTGTGAACAATTAAAGCGACTATATCAAGTATTGTTAATCAAACGTCCTGCGCTTGTCAATCGAAAAGGGGTAATTTTGCAGCAAGATAATGCAAAACCACATTCTGCAAGAATGACTCAAGAAAAAATTAGGCAGTTAGGATGGGAACTTCTACCACATCCTCCATATTTGCCAGATATTGCTCCTAGTGACTATCACTTATTCAGGTCCTTAGAACACAGCATAAGAAATAAAACCTTCCGTTCGCAAGATGATGTCCAAAGGCGTTTGATATCATTTTTTGCCTCCAAAGACAAAACTTTTCTCCAAAAAGAATTCTAATGGTAGATCGTTGGAATAAGGTTATAATTAACGATGGCGATTATAGAATTGAATAATGTTAATTTGTTCTTTAATAAAATTTATATTAAAAATGTAGTTCAAAAAATTGGTTACTTTCCGGTCCCTCTTATATTTTTTATTTATTAGTTTATCTATGGAGATACGATAGTTTGACATCTTTCAAAGGTGAATTTTCAACTGTTGAGATTTTATTGTTTTTGTAAGTACTACAGTATTAAATAATCAAAAAATACCACTTACTGGTACAACAGGAGTACGACTTCGTATTATTGACCATCCACCATGCCTAGTCCAGTTCTATTAAAGTAAATTTAAATAAAATTATTTTTTTTTTTAATAGCCAACATAAAAATGGTTCGAAAGGGCAAAAACTGAGATTTCAATATTCAAATTTCTGTAACTATTAGCAACAGTGTTCTCACAAAAACTATGTACAAAATGGGTAAGAAATACTTAAGTTTAATTGACAAACTAAATACTGTGAGTTACACAGAACCCAACCTCACATAAACAAAAACATACTAGTCTTATTGACCTTTTGATAGGTACTCATTTTCATCTTTGCTTACTATGATTTTCTCTATTCCCTTAATGAAGTAGTTATGATCAATTATGATTAGTGTTTAGTTTGAAAGACAATCCTTACATTCATAACTGGAGAAAAATAGGGAGGGCAAAAGTGACTAGTGCCAGTTCAGCTATTAACACTGCCACTTAGTAAAAAGTTATGCTCTTGGTATTGACTTCCTTCCCCTCAACCAAATACCATTTTTCCTCTGTAATCAGCAATTATTATTCCAAACCAATGTTTGGCAAACAATCTATTAAGAAACAAGCTTGTCTCTGATGTTAATGAAAAAAAAAATTAAAGTTAAGCACTAACTTAATTCTGTTTGCACAAATTGCACTGATATTCTGGTTCAGCTATCACGTTATTAAAAAGCTTTAAGATTCACTTTTTTTTTTTTTACTGAGTGTTTTCTTAGAGTAATTTTTTCGTATATTTATTGTATTTAGTAATATCATTGTAGAAATACTGTAAACATGTAAATCGTAAAAAATGTAAAAAAAAAAAATTTAATTGTAAAAATAGTGCTAAAAACCATCAGAACAAAATGGTGTCAAAAGCATATGCCAACAGATACCAGAGAAGAGAAACTTTGTCCTACTGAGCAAAAGCATTACAGAATCAATGTTGATAATATAAACAATGGCAACTTTGACATATGAAATACCCTGATTAAAACAAATTATCAGACAATCAACAGCAGAATTAGAAAAAGTCAAGAAACTTAGGATAAGAAAAATAACCAGAATGAGAAGAGACAGGAAAGCACTGAAGTTATCAAGAATAATAATAACAATTTGCCCTTATTATTATTATATGGTATTTCCATATAATAATGTGGAGCAAAACTAACAATGTGTGTGTATAAAACTAAATTTTACACACAAAAAACCTATCATGCCTTTCCTTAAACTCATTCCCTGTTGAGCACTCAACTAATTCTTACAATCCATTCATACATCACTCTACAAGCAAAAAATCTAGTCTGCACATCCTTACACAACTTCCACAGATGATCCCTAGTTCTCTATTCATCATGTAATGAAAAATTTCCTTTCTTTAATTTTATAAAATCCTTTTGATATCTTATAAGTTTCTATCATATCCTCTCTTTTCTACCTATCAACTAAGCTTTGTAAACTACACACCTTCATCATATCCTAATAGGAAGCATTCCAGTCCTGTCACCAGCTTGGTCACTCATCTGAATCTTCTTTATAGCTTGCAGATGTCAAAAGCAGTGGCATAGGTTTCTCCAAACTTTTCCGGGGAATTGGAATGGGTACAAAAGGTGGTTGATGCAGGCTGGGAGATCTGTTGATCTAGAGTGGTGAAACCCATACCAGTGGTCACTAATTAGATTGCAGTTCTCAAGGTTTAAAATTGAATCTCGAAATATGGACCAATAATAATGGATGTCAATTCAACATTAGTAGGTGTAAAGTTATGCACTTTGGCATGATGAGTTTTCCAATGGCATATTATATTGGTGGGATTATGTTATGAGAAATTGATGAGGCTAAGGATCTGGGAGTTATGGTGGAAAAGAAGATGTAAAGGTCCCATAGCAAAAATTGCAAATACATCTCAGAGGATAACTGCAATGTTGAAACAAGACGACATGTAATGATAAGGAAGTTGTTTTGCCTCTCTACAAGGCCTTGACACAACCTGCACCTGGACTAGCATGCACAGATTTGGTCTCCTGGTTTTGGAAAGGATGAAGAACTGTGGAAAGAGTGCAAAGATGAGCAAAATTTATATCTATTGCAATTATTAAATATGAATTATGAGGACAGATGGAGAGGGATTGCAGATGCTGGTGAACAGGAGACGTCTATAAACTTCTGAATGGGTGTTATATGATGTTGCCTGATGAAATTTTTCATTATATGAAAGGTGAGAGGAGAGAGAGAACCATGAGAGGAACAGTTTGCCTGTTTCTGGTTTCCTGTTGAAGTGGTGAGTGCATCTAGTGCGAATGAGTTTAAGAGAAGGTATGACAGCGGGTGTGGATGATATGTGACCTCCATTGATGAGTCCTTGACATTTTGAGGGTCTCAGATAATAATAATAATGTCCAAAATTAAGATGGCATTGTGTCTATCTTGGGGATCATGGTATATCTGCTGCTACCCACTGACAGTGATTACTCCATCATCTTGTTTTCTTCCTCTCCCCACAACTTTGTAGCCTAGCTTTCCACTTAATATGGTGTTGTAATACTGACTCAAGTTTACAAAGAGCACATTCACAGCTCTTTGTGTACCTATCCAAAGTAATTTGTCATCTCATTTTCTTCTACTCACAATCTTAATCTCAATTATTACTACTGTCTCGTGAGCAAGCACCTCTATAAAGTTCAAAGATCTGGTGTGGGAGGACCACATAACCATTATTGACATACTGCCTATCATCTTTCCTTAAAGTTATTTATTGACAAAGCACTCATAACTGCTTCTGGCAATCCATCCCACTCTCCTACTTTCAAGTCTATCCTCATTAAGGAACATCTCAACAAACCAGTCACCATTTTGGTAATTTGCCTCTAAATCCTCTCCACCACACATCCCCAAGACAACCAAATCTGTGTACGATAGTCAAGACGTGGTTAGATCCAAAGCTTCATAAAAATGGATGATAACTTATCTGTTTCTTAACATCCAAATTATCCTTTGAGATATTTTATCCACTTTTGCAATGTCTTTTGAACATCGACTTTCTGTTCCATCATAACTCTTAAATCCCTAGTCTCATTAGTTTATTGCAATGTAGTTCCATCCAATTTTAAACAGCCAGAATGATTTCAATTTTAGTTAATGGACCATTTTAATGCAAAAATTACCCAAAGCAAAACTGTCTATGATATAATAAATGGCACTGCAATCTAAAATGCAATTAAAACACACATCATTTTATGATTGTCTACAATCATTTCCTTAAACTTCTATATATAAATACCACTCATAAATAAAAGCCATTTCTTGGTGCAGTGTCAATCATCATCATCATCAAATTCCTCACACGTACCCTCAAGGGATGTTCAAGATATTATGATAGTACCACACAAAGAACTTACATCATTACTTTCCTATCTACAATTTTCCTCCAACTCAATATGTTACCTGTCTTCTAAGGCACTTTTTACTGTATATCCACCTATATCTTGGTCTCCCTATGGATCTTTATTGTGAGAGCCTGGAAGAGAACACTTGTTTTGTTAATCTTTCCTCTCCCATTGTTTAAGTGGCCATACCACCTGAAATTGGCTTTGCTCACACATTCCTGGATGCTAACAATGCCAAGTTCTTTCCTAATATCCTCGTTTTTAAATATAATATTGCCACTGATGACATATTCATGCCCATAATCTTTCTCAGGACTCTCACATCTGTGGTCTCCAGTCTTTGGTAAAGTTTTATTTTTAACCCAAATCTCAGATCCATAAGTTAAAATTGGTTTGAACACTGTCTTGTATATAGCTAATTTAGTGTTTTGACTAATTTCTCTCTTATTCCATATAAATTTATTCAGTTGACTTCCTACCATACCAGTTTTATTGATTCTGTTGTCTATTTCCATGTTTAATTTACCATCTTCACTAAAAATTGTACCCAAGTAGTTGAAATCTTTTACTTGTTCTGTAGGTTCTCTGTTCACAATGCAGTTGATATTTTCAATGCTTCTGCCCATTTTCATTGTCTTTATCTTGTTATTGCTGACCTTCATACCAAATCTATTACAACAGTTATTCAATTTAGTCAAGAAATCTTGCAGACTTGTACCCAATTTATTTAGAAGTATAACATCATCTGCATAAAGTAAAGAGCTGAGATTAACACCTCCAATTTTGATATCAGGTTTAATACCACTTTATAATGTGATCCATATAGATAATGAATAATAGAGGGGATAATGTACATCCTTGTCTTGCACCAGATTTAACATTAAACCATCTTCCTGTAGCATTTTGAATAGCTTTTCTCTTGGCATCTTGTCATATCCCTTTTCCAGATCTACAAAACTTAAATACAGATCTTTGTTATATTCCCATGATTTCTCAACTATTTGTCATAAAGTGAAAATCTGATCCTGACAGCCTCTATCTGACCTGAATCCAGCTTGTTCTTCACCAAGCTTCCCTTCCACAATCCTTCTCAGCCGTTTCTCGAGTATACTTGCATAAATCTTACCAGGAACACTCAGTAGAGAAATACCTGTCTAATTCTCGCATTCAGTTTTATTTCCCTTTTTTATATATGGGTACTATGAGAGTGCTACTCCCATCATCTGGAAATCATCCCTCTGTCCAGGCCTTCTGAACTATGCAGTTCAGCCACTAAGATTTTTATACCTCCATACTTGAGCATTTCTGGTCAAATATCATCTACTCCGGCTGCCTTTCCACATTTAAGGCTTTTGATTCCTTTTTTTCTACTTCAAGTATGAATACGTGTTCCTGATTGCATGCCTGTTCAGTGTTTTTTTTAACACTGTGCTGTCACTGATTGTTTAGTTTAACAATTTTTTGAAGTAATTACTCTATACATCAAGGATACCTTTTTCTCCAGTTTCCATGTCGCCTTTATCATCTCTAATTCCTTTTACAGCACTCTTTCCTCCATTTCTGAGCTTCTTCAACAACCTCCAGAACATCTTGCCACCTTCTTGATATTTATTTCCTATTTTCTTACCAAAGTCTTCCCATGACTTTTGTTTAGTTAGTTTTAAACAGTGTTTAGCTTGCTTACATTTGTCTCTGTATTCTGCAAGAGTACAGAGACTCTTGTCGGGAACTTTTGATATGCTTTCTTCTTTTTGTTCACTGCCTCTTTAACTTCCTGTGTCCACCATGGAGTTCTGATGTTTCTATCCTTGCAGATAACCTCATCACATGCCTCTCTGACTGAATCAACCTCCGAATATCTTGCCACCTTCTTGACATTTATTTACTATGTTCTTACCAAAATCTTCCCATGACTTTTGTTTAGTTTCTTACATTTTGTCTGTGTATTCTCTAAGTGCAGAAGATGACTTATTTGCCAGGAACTTTTGATATGCTTTCTTCTTCTTCTTTTCCTTCACTGCCTCTTTAACTTCCTGTGTCCAGGAAGACAAGAATTTTTCTATCCTTCCAGACAACCTCACCACATGCCTCTGGCTGAATCAATCAATGTTTTCTTCAGGTTTAGAATCTCCAAGGTTTGGTTTCTCTTCTCAAACCCTTTCATTTTTTCTTGAATAATATTTGTATATTTTAATCAACAGTTCACATCTGAGAACTGCTGAACTTTTATTTGCTTTAAAATCTTTTTACATGTTCTTCTTTTCAATATGAAATTCAATTTTATCCTGCAAGGTGATCATTTCCAATTTCAAATCCTCTGTGCACTCTAGTGTCCTGCACCAGTGAGAAACACTATGAACAATAACAGTCAATGAGACTTTTCTTATTCCTTCCATCTCCATGTGAACCTGTGTACATTATGTTGGAACATTGTGTTAGTAATAACCCATCCATGTCCTGAGCAGAAATCCAACAGGTATTTGCCATTATTATTAGCTTTGCTCTTTTTTCCAAATTTTCCCAAAATATTTTTATATGTCTGACAATCATTTCCTACTCTTCTATTTAGATCCCCAACAAGGACCAACTTGTTCTTTTTTATTGTCAATTGCTTTCTCTAAAGCTTCAAAAAATTCCTTCACTTCAACCTTAGTAGAACCTTCTGTGGGACCATAGGCACAAATAACTCTCATTGTCCAGTTCCCCATTCTGATATTTGTCCACATCACTCTACTTGATATTGCCTACCATTCAAGAAGATTAGCCTTGTATTTAGTGTTGAATACTATAGCTACTCCTTTTCCCTGATTGTTATTGCCTGAATATAATATTTTGTATTTATTGCTTAGAAAGATCTCATCCGTTTTTGTCATTTTTTGTTTCGGTCACCCCCTATTATGTTGATCTAGTACTTATCCAATTCCTTAGCCAGCTCCATTTCAATGTCTAATGTCAATCAAATGGGTTTAAATTAAAGCATGCCAATAAGATGTAAGCTTGTAGTCATAACGTATCAGTAAATAATGATAAACAGAAATTGAATATTAAACAAGAATTTAATGTTATCTAATTTATTATAGCAACATATGCACTATAACAATAATACATAAAGTATAGTACATACATTATGATTATACTTCAGATTGTAATATGAGGCATAAACTGCTGCTATTCCCAACAAGACTTTAGGAACCCACATTCGAAATGCTGCAGATTTACTTTGTCCCTAGAAAAAAAATAATCAAAATAAGAAAATTTCTCTCTGAAAATGCAGAGAAAGCTACTTTAGATTAAACATACAATTGCGCAAAGAAGAAAGTCATTAAAATTCTTAATATAAAATGTTTTTCACTATAAGGAATTTTTAATGTAATAATATTCTACTAATATTAATAAGTTCTTGAATTAGACTATAGAATTTACCAAACCTGGTTGGCTAAGTGATTATCATATCCTCTTTCCAACCAACAGGCTGAGAATTCTAATTCTACCATTGGCATGAATGTTTGAGTCTTTTTAAGATAAATTTCATGTTGCACAGCACATTGAAAACTGGAATATGATTGAGAACGTTTCAGGTTTGATCACTAAAGCAGGGTTTCTGAATTACATAAAAATATATATAAAATTAATACTGAATTTTAAATATACTGAATTAATGAAATAAATATATTATATTTCATATTAGCTTAAACCAGAAATAAATAGTACATGAATTTCATGGCAGCTGGGGTTGCCCAGTTAAACACGGCCTATGATATTTCAGGGGCAGTGTTTAACTCTGTCTCTGATACCGCAGACTGTTTTCAGTAGGAAATCAGGGTGCACAGTTTAATGCAGCTACTGTAACAAACTCAATGTCAGCAGAACTGATGACATGCTCCATCAATGAAAAAGTTAAACTGGCAGAAGAACTAGAAAAAGTACCAGATGGACATATGTTGGTGTATAAGACGACTCAAATACTACAGAAAACCCCTCGAAATCATGGGTCGTCTTATACGGCGAGTATAAAAAAGGGAAGCTTAATTTCTTGGATGAACATTTAGGAAGTTACAATACATCGTTATATAAGAAAATAGGCAGTGTTTATAAACAAATCGGATTAATTTTTTGTTACATAAATTTATTTAAAATATTACAACAGATGTAAGTCTTAAAAAAAACAAATAATTATTAACCTCAATTTTCATGTTAATTTTCTTCATCATCTGTTGAAAATAGTAATTCAGATTCATTGTTTAAATGATCGTCGTATGGATCCCAGTTCGAATCCGGTTTCATTTTCATCGTCATCAGTGTCTCACAACAGATCATCTTCCATACCATACATAAGATTAGAGATACTGCACTTTTTAAATGATTTATTACATCTTTAAATGGTTTGTTCAAGCAGACGTCTTGTGGTTGCAATATAGAAGTTAAACGACCTGGTATAACAGCAATTTTTGTGTTATTTTTTTCTAGAAGACTTAGTATTTTCAGTTAAATGACTACGAAACATATCCCATACTAATAAACTGCATTTCTTCATTATACCGCCTGTCATGTGTTCCACACATTATTTATCCATAATTTCACACCATTTTCATCCATCCATTCTTTTTCGTGAAAATGTACAAAAACACCAGAAGGAAATTTTATCTTAGGTTTAGTTTTACGTTTGAAGATGATCATTGGTTTTAACTTGGTTCCATCAATCAAACATGACAACACAGCAAACCTTGTTTTTTTCATGACCTGTACTTCAAACTAGCACACTCTTACTATCTTTAGACTTCACTGTTTTATTGCTTATCATATCAAAGCTCATAGGAGTTTCATCCATATTTCCAATATTTGACAATATAAATTTATGTTCTTGTTTCAACTAAATAATAAATTTATGGAAACTGGCAAGTGTCAAGATCTGCTGGTAGTTCGAGCAATTTTCGTTTTTTGTCGTATTACCAGATTTTGTCTGTTCATAAAATGATTACACCATCCTGAAGTAGCTTGAAATTCTATATTTTCATCCAGATTCAATCTTGACCATTTTAGTGCACATGCTCTAATCAACCATTCTGCCTTTGTTAATACCCATTCTGCAATGTGATTTTCCAATTGCAGCCATCAGGTGATCCCCGTTCTCATCGCATGTTTTTTCTTTGGCAATTTTTTTAAAATATCTTCTTTCTTCCTCCAATCTCTTACCATCTCAGTTATGTCGAACTTTCTTGCAGCAGCACAGTTATTAGTTTGCTTTGCCATTTCAATTACCCTTATTTTAAATCGAGCTTCATACTTTCTTCGTTTTGTTGCTGGTTCCATGATTTTAAATTATAAAAATTTTAGTAATCCTAAAATTTTAAAAAAAAATGCAAAATTAATAATTAATCAAAATTGGGGCTAATCATTTTTAATTGGAGTAATTCGCATAAATACTAAATCTATGCTATGCAAAAAAAATAACGGATGTAACAACAATATCTAATGTTGCATTAATACAAGAAAGAAGAAATTGGAGGGTTGTCTTATACAACCGACATAAGCTTAAAACCTAAAAATAGCCTAAAATTTAGGCCTCGTCTTATACACCGACATATACGGTAACTAGGGTTGCTAAAACAAAGACTAAAACAGGTGCGATCCCACTAAATAATAAATACAAGCTGTAATAAGGATGCTTAGAAATGGCAGCTAACAGAAAGAAACAAAAAAGCTGATCCTTGTTGGAGATCTAAACATTAGGATATAAAATGAATCTCGTTTATATAAATATACTTTTGGCAAAATGTGAAGACAGAGCTTAACAATGATAGTAAGTACCTACTGGATTTCTGTTCAGGACATAGATTAGTCATCGCCAATACCATGTTTCAACATAAATGTGCACAAATTCATATGGAGAGAAGCAACAAGAAAAAAGAAGTCTAGTTGACTATGCTATTGTTAATAATGATACCTTATGCTAGTTTGGAACTAAAGAGTATACAGGGGATTTGAAATAGGAATTGATCACCATTTAATTTTGTACGCAAAAAAAAAAAATGAATAGCATATTGGAAAAAAAAAATTATAATAAAGCTTTAAAAATAATTAAAGTTGAGTTCCTTTTACAGGTGAACTGTACTCAACTATACAAATATTATTCAAAAAAAAGTGAAGGAGTTTGAAAACAAGAACAAAACCTTGGAGTCTCAGTGAAATGCATTGATTGATTTAGCTAGTGTGGCATATACTAAGGATGTCTGCAAGATTGGAAAAACAAGAACTCCATGGTGGATGCAAAAAAGTTAAAGAGGCAGTCCAAAAAGGGAAAAAATATCAAAAGTTCCTAACAACTAAGTCGTCATACCTAGTCTAGCCATAAATACCGTTGTAACTTGAACAGCACATAACCTTTATCAGTAAATCATTTACAGCTTTCAGCATACAAACCATATGTATAACGTGAATACAGCAGCACACAATGTTCAAAATGTCCCCCTTTTGCCTCCGCGCATACCCAAAGTCTATAAAGTCACATATCAATGGTGGCACACATAACATCCAACGGAAATGCTTCCACTATTTGCTCCAATTCCAGGTGTTGTTCAGGGCCATACCACAGGTTCCAGCACAGTATCTTGAAACATTTTGCAGAGTTTTGACTCCCTTCTCATAGAAATGCAACTTGGACACCCCTGATATGTCAGCCCCCACTACCATAAAATAATCACTGATGTGGAGTGATGACTTCTCTGAATCCTTGGTGCAATGTGACCATCAGGGACATATACCCCATCGTTTTGGCAGTTAAACTTTCTTCAATGGTGAAAATCTTCTCATCTGTGAAGAGAATATCTCTGTGTCTGTTGCTTGTGTACTGCCAGAGAAGTGCCCTTTGATTTTATTATTCTTTACTGCATAAGTTGTAATGTTAGGAAGTGCCCAGTAGCATGATGATAGGTTCTCACCCCCAGGTCATCAATTAGCACATGTGACATCATTCTCTGCAAAACATTCATCTCTCACGACATCACTTTCTGCTTTCTCACAGGATTAGAGTGGAGGGCATGCCTTCACGGTCAAATCACAAGCTATTGCATCCTAAAGCAGCATGTTCTTTGGCAGTCATATACATCTTCTGTATCATTATAATGATTAACAGTCTGAGATGCAAATATCCTACTGATCCCGAGTGTTTTTAGCATGTTGAAAATAACAGGTGGCTGCATTCCAACCTTGTGAAGTGCTATTAGAGCTACACAGTTTTCATAATCTTCCCACTGCATGCTAACCGGTATAGCTAGACCTCTCTCTACTGATAAACACGTGAATGTTGACTGTGTACAGCACCACTAATGGAATTGGGCTTGCGCAATTCTGTGGGGCAGCACTGGGGTGTGCAAAAGTTTTATCAGTATAAGAGAATACAGAGAAAGATGTAGAAGCTAAATATCAGCAAGATGGCAAAATGGAGGCTATTGAAAAAACTTAGGACTGGAGGAAAGAGAAAATACTCTAAAGGCATTTCATCTTTATTCATCGAAGACAAAGATGACAAGCATATGAATGATTCCAAAAGAAAAGCTGTTCAGAACCATGTTTTACAGGAATAAATGGAACATCATACAGCACACTACATAGTCTATATTTAAATTGTAAGTCAACAGTTGGAATTTTAGGAAATACAGGAAGATGGCTTGATGTAAAATCAAGTGTAAGACAGGCATGCACACCATCTCCTCTTTTTTCTTTTTTTTATCATAATGTGATCTATATAAATGATGAATAAAGCGGAGATGGCGTGCATGTGGCATCAAACCTGATATCAGAATGGAGATATCAAACTCATCTCTTTGATTTATACAGATGATGTACTTCTAAATAAATCCAGTGCAAGTCTATATAATACAGCTTTATAAATAAAGCAGCTTTAATAAATTTGGCATATAGATTGGAAATTAAAAGATCAAAACTGTGAAAATAACAGGGAGTGGAAAACTTTGACTGCAATTGCAGTGGAAAAATAGAAGTAGTGAAAGATTTCAGCTATTCATGCACAATTTTTAGTGAAGACAGCAAATTAAATATAGAAATAGACCAGAGAATAAGTAAAGCTGGTATGGTGATGTGTCAAATGAATAAATTTATATGGAATAAGAGAGAAATTGGATTAGACTTGAGCAATATACAGGTATTCAAACCAATTTTAACGTATGGATCTGACAGTTGAATTAGAAATAAGAAAAGCGATCAAAGACTGATCACAGTTACGAAAGTTCTAAGAAAAATTAAAGGAGAAACAGATGGCATCAATGGCAAAATCATATTAAAAATTAAGATATGAGGAAAGAATTTGATATTGATAGCACTCAAGAATGTGTGGTACGATCGTTTAAACAGAATGGAAGGATAGTATTGAGATTAATGTTTAAGGCAATGGTTGCAAATGATTTTGAAGCTTGGAATGTCAGAACTACATGGTTTGGCAAAAGAGTACGATGAATGGAGTGTACCATCATTGGAAAGCTGTGTATAGATTAGTGGTGACAGAGTAGGTAACTTATTATATAGGAGAAAGAGGGTTGGTGATACACCGGTGTCCAAAACCAAAGGAGAAACACTATTTCTAAAGATTACAGCTGCAAATTCAGACTGATCAGCTTGTGACAATTTGTATAATTCACAATTTCAAGTAGAAAGTGGACACATTCAAATTTTCGAATCGCATGCGTTACTGCAGAATTACTGATATTGCCAGAGTTTGGAATCTCACGTAGCATTGTATCCAGACTCTGGGCAGCATTTCAAACCAATGGAACGTGTTCCAGACATTTGTTAAGAGGTCACCCTTGCTCTCCCACAGAGCATGACATATTTTTGGTTATAACAGCAAAACATAATCAACACACCACAGCACCGACAACTTGCAAGTCAACTCCATTCAAGCATAGGTATGCAGATATCTCAACAAACTATGACAAGATGTCTGCAACAAGTAGGCCTATAGACCTGAAGGCCTGTAGTCTATCCCTTTATCCATAGCTTATCATAGAGCACAATCTCAGTGGTGCTGTATCCATAAAATTTGAAGAGGACACCAATGGGCTAATGTACTCTTTACAAATGAGAGTAATTTTAGTCTTCTCTCCAATTCTAGACAACACTTAATCTGGTGTGAGAGTTGCGCTGCTTATACATCGCGAGAATGTTCTGAAAAAAGGGATCAAGATATGGAGAGGGATTATGCTTATGATTATCCCAAATGCTCCACAGAAGACATTTGGGATGTAATAAGGAGACACACACTGCTACTCGAAATTGCCCTCCAGAAAACAAACAAGGCCTTATCCTTGCTCTGAAGGAGTAGGTCAGTTTGCCACAAGAACTCCTGAATCACTTGGTGCTAAGCATGGTATGACATTATGAGAGCTGCATTGCAGTTCAGGATGGACATATTCCATACTGAAATGTTTCTCCACATAGTTTTCTGTAAGCACTGTACAACATTAATTCCTTAACTACATCCTTAGGAAATTTGTAACTTTTGCCAGAAACATATCGCAATACTTGCACAAAATTTATAAGACATTTTTTATGTAATATAATTTATTAGTATGCTTGCAATAAATTTATGTCCACATTTTTTGTAGTCATGAAAATTTTTCATATACAGGTAAAAATGTAGTTATTCCTTAGGTTTTAGACACCAGCAAACAAAGCCCTAAGACATTCCTGCATTGGTTAAAAAGCAACCAATAGTGGATGGCACCCTCTCTTGAAGAGTGTGCAGTCCACCATGCCATGCTGTGAATGACCAGAGAGAAAGCTGGCTATCCAATTACTGAGGGTTACAGACAAACCAAAGGAAGACAGTTTGCTAAGCAGGTTTCAATGCCAAACATGATCAAAAGCACTGGAAATGTTCAGGGTGAAAGTGCATGTTTCTTTAAACCTTTCCATGGCACATGTCCAGTGGTGAGTGATGTAGGCTAGGATCTAGATTGACAGAATCCATGTTGGTGGTTGCTGATTAACTCTAGATAGTGGAGAAGTTGATCGTTAATAACTTTCTCCATTATTCTGGAGAGAACTGAGGTGATGGTAAATGGATGGCAGTTAGACTACAAGCTTTATCTCCCTTTCTTTGGGAGAGAAACTCTGCTGTTAGAACTGCAGAAACAAACTGGAAGAAATCATTGATTCTGCAAGAGAAGCTTGTGGTGAAGCTGCCTGCAAGGAGAGAAAAATCAGACCACCAAATCAAGAAGTCAGAGACAGTATCCTGAAAAAGAAATTCTACTGAAAATTCCTGATAAGTTGGGGAAACTTTAAGAACATAAGAGATAAATATCATAAAGGTGGGGAAAAAAACATTCTTGAGGCTATTGAAAAAGCTTAGAAACAGAGGAAATAGTATTGCTAAAAGGATCAAACTCTGATGATAAGGATATGTTCTGGATACCTAGAGTAATTATTATTATTACGTGACACATCCAGGAAGTTCAAAGACTCATCGAGGGAGGTCACCTACTAAATTACTTTGAAAAATTATGAAAGGAGGTGGTAAGCAATAACAGAAAAATTTAAAATATATCGAAGAAGAATGTATTCATAGTATAATTCAATACTGAAAGCAGAAAATGCTATTAGAAATCCAAAATGTGGAAGGGCAGTTGGAAGAAATGCTATTCAACTAAAGAAACTTAAATGTGAGAATTAGAGAGGAATTTCCCAGCTGAGTGTTTTTTTAAAAGATTTTTGATAGAATACATAATAATAAGAAAGATTACTAAAGACAAAAGTGAAGAAGAACAAGCCAACTTCAAACCAAATAGCATTCGAATCCAACTGTATCATTTGTCTTAAAGTAAAAACACCTATAGATTTTAACTTTAAGACGAGTGGTTAAGAGATCCTGGAAATATAACAAGGATCTAGATCTCATTTTTGTATATCATACAATAATGTGCTATGGGAAAAGCTGTTCAAAACAATTCGATTATATGGTACATTATAAAGGAAATACATTACACTGAAATAATGGGACACTTGTTTCAGAATGAAACATGCTGATATGGTGTTAGTATTCTTTCTAAGCCTCCATGGAGTCTGAAAACTCATTGTGGGAGGTCAAGCATTCACAGACCACAATAACTATCATACCATGCCTTGAAAACATAATTCAATATTGGAGACTCACTACCCACTCTAGCAATGCATTCCACTCATTCACCATCCACCAAGCAAAAAAAAATCTTTATCACCTCTTTACTCACATGACTTTTGTAGTTTACAGGGATGGCCTCTTGTTTTTACATCACCCATTGTATGTAAAAATTCTCCTGTATCTATTTGGTAGGTTCCTCTCACCAACTTATACATCTCAATCATAGGTCCCACTTTGTCCTATCTGCCAAGCTCTGAAGACCACATTCCCTCAATCTGTTCTCATAATCAATATTCCATACCATTGTCCCGAGATAGTCTTAGTTATTCACCTTTGCACTCTCTCTCCAATGTTTCCTTATCACCAATATAGCCAAGTGACTAGATCTGTGTACAGAAATCCAAATGAGGCCTAATTAGCACCTTATACAGTGGAGCTATCACCTCCTTATCCTTACATGTCAGCATTCATTATAGCAGCTTTTTTTTTTGAATAACCCTTACAATTTTCGTTATGTGTCCCTTGAACTTCAGTTCCCTATCCACTAAGGTGCTCAAGATTACTTGCTTCCTTCACCTCATGAAGCAAAATTCCTCCAATGTTATAAACCTCATTCCATCTTCTCTGACCAAGTGCATAACTTGACACTTAGCAACATTGAAATGATACCCATTCTTCAGCCCAAAGCACCAACCAATTCAAATCCTCTTGTAACAACACATCGCAACTTCCTGACATTGCTCTTCCCAATTTAGCATTATAAGCAAACAAGTGAATATCTCCTTTAACATCATGAACTATATCATTACTATTATTATTACGTGACACCTCCAGGGAGTCTAAAGACTCATCAAGGAAGGGCATCTACTCTACAACTCTGTCTCCACCACTCGCTCAATCTACCAACTACAAAAAACTGCAACTACACCATCTACTGCCCACCACCATCACCACTTTCATAGATAAACACAAACATCCATGCCCACGGCAGGATTCGAACCCACAGCCAAAAGGCTGTGGGTTCAAATTGCTAACCACTTGGCCAACCAGGCTGGCAATATATCATTGATATATAAATTAAACAGTGTCCCAGAACAGAACTCTGTGACATCCCATTTCTTGCCAGCCAGGTTGGCTGAGTGGTTAGTATAGCTGCTCTCCAGCTAAGAAGCTGCAGGTTCAAACCCCACTAAAGGCATGGATGTTTGTGATTGTCCTACTAACTGTTTACCACATGTACTGCTGTAACCTGTGTCCTGGCGCAGTATTACCTTTGATGTCTTTATACCATAAAAATCAAAACAAACAAATTTTCCTACTTTGGGACAATGCACCTCCATACACAACTCACTGGCTCCTATTAGTTAACCAGCTTCGTAACCAAACTAATGACTGTCTATCTCGTTTAATTTCATCAGTAATTTATCATGCAGTACTCAATCAAATGCTTTAGCAAAATCTAAAGAAATCACTGTATAAGCACTCATCACATCCAATACACTAGTCATCTAAGTAACCAAATATAACTAAAGCATGACCTCCCCATACAAAACCATGCTCTCTCTCTCTCTCTCAAAAGACTGCCATTCTCATCAATCCAGGTTTGTATTCTATCTCTAACCAGCTTGTCTAATACCTTCACCACTACACCTGATATACATACTGGCCTATAATCTGACAACTTGGATTCTTCCTTATTCAGTGGCACTATTTTTTCTTCTTTCCACTCTTCTGGGACTGCTCCTAGCCAGACTTCAGTTGAACAACCAAGTCAAGGGCACTGCCAGCTCTTTTGCACATTCTCTTAATATACATTGTGATATTCCATCCAATTCCACAGCCTTATTATCAAGGTTACTTAATATTCTAAACATTTCCCATTCTTAAACTGTCAGCTTTCTGTTCTTATTCATATTACTATTCACACTACTCTTACATCCCCCCCCCCATTAAATACACTAACGAAATACTCACTGAATATTTCCACCATATCATCAGATGTAGCTCATGTTCCATCTCCAGCAACTAAAGTCAGTCTTCCATATTCACCTTTTCTTCTACTAGCAACATAACTATAAAATTCTCCAGGGTTTGACTTTACTGCTTTAATGAATTGCTTTTTATATGTTAATTTCACTTTCCTAGCTTATACCTTATATTTCTCATGCTGTTAAAGAGTACCCTGTTCTTTATATCTTCCATAACATCTCTTTCTATGAAGTTCCTGAATAATTCTATGATTCATCCATATCCTTTGAACCTTAGAAATACAATCTAACATTGCCATAAGTAACTGATTCCAGACCAAATCCTAGGCAATACTGATCCCTTAATTTATCATAGTCTCCTGCTTTGCAATTCCACACATATTTCTTGTTCCATGAAGCTAGCTAGCAACTTCCTACATCAAAGTCAGTAGAATGTCACTGCAGGCCAGACCACTGCAACCAACACCACATGGACTCATGCTATGCTGAATGAAAAACAGGACAAAATACCCAACTCGTATTTTTGCAAACTAGTAAAATGCATATGCCTAACACTAAGGAGATGCAAGACATCTGCAATTAGGGCTTCTTCTGAAATTTCATGCTATCCAAAGACTCATTTCAATAATGTTTATACACAAAACTTATTCTGGAAGTTATCTGATTTGTTCTTGGCAATGCTTAATGAAATTTAGGGTTTTTTTAATAATTGATAAAAGGATATCCTTTTATTTCCAAACTTTCCACGTTACTATAGTATCACTTTAAGGAACTACGATCCCACTACGACTCACTTTGCATACTGCATTTACAAACTGTAGTTGATTTATAATAGTGATTCTGAAAATGGGTTGTATTTTTAAAGTAATATGGAGTACTATGAATCATTCAGAATTAAAAATCTGAAAGTGGCTAACTGTTTGCTGTGTGCAAAAAGTGCATACAAAAAAAAAAAAATAAAAAAAATAAAATAAAAAATCACCTTAGTTTGCAAAGTATAAAAGATTTGCAAGTTCACATCTTGTGCTGATAACTTGTTCTTAGTAATATCCATTTGGCAAACCAGACAAAAATCTAGTATTTTTAACCAAGGAGACAATCTTTTTTTTCCTCCTTGCCTTTAGAAAGTGAAGTTTTAAAATTCAACACCACAAATACATGCTGAGTTTGCCTTACCTTAGTAAAGCATTACCCTGATAAAATAGAACTAGAAAGGTTCTTAGTAAAGCAGGTTATCTTTCTGAATCTATATATAATTATATGATTGTTTCAGTGTCCAATTAGTATGTACTACATGTTATTAGTCATTAACTGTAAGAATCTGCTTATATCAGTTCTGAAAGTTTGTTTTTTCTATCAGAGTTGCTTTGTTGAGAGTGCTTTCTGAAAGTGGTATATTCGTTGTCCCCTGCTGTTTTGCATTTAGTGAATTAAAAGTTTGTTAACGTTAATTTCATTCACTGATTTCAATCTTGCAATTTCCTATGTTTTAGCTCATTTTTTTTCTCATATATTTATTATCTATTTCAGATATATTTTTCATATTTTTAATTTCAGCATTTTCTAATTTTTTTTTTTCACCTTCATAGAGTTCTATCTCATTGCAAGAGGTCACAAACATATTGTTTGCAAATTGTGCATCAAAAGAACATTACAAAAGGGACTGAGTTTCGTAGCTTTCAGAAATAATCTGTTAATCAAATTTTTGGCAAAGGAATGCAACATTATTCAAAAGAACTTAAATGTGAGTGTGTGTGTTAAATGACAAATGCTTCACATACTAAAACCAAAGGATGGCGACTTTAAGACAAATACAAGACTCGAAGCAACTAAGGAATAGAAATCCAAGTCTTGCAACTACAAGTACTTGTTGCATAATAAGATGTCACTGAAAAGTGAGATTTAAGATTTCATGATTTTTCAGGCTTCACTAGTCACAAGATTCATGTAAGAGGCCAAGTTTACAAACCATATACAGACCTTCCTCTGAATTCCTTTACCAGCTATTACCTGTGCAATAATTTGCTCTATCTGATGGGTTCATCTAACTTATGACCCATCACTTGTGGACCTAGCTTTGCACACATCCAGGTAACCACATCTGTGCACAAAAATCATGATGTGGTCTGATTTTGAGCCTTATACTATGGCACCATCACCTGTCTTCTTTCTATTTGTTAGTGTACTTCGCAGGTGGGAATTTTCTAAGTAATCTTTAGTTCTCTGAATTTCACACACATCAACACTCCCACGTGCCTTGTTTTCTCCACCACCTGAAGTAAAACTCCAGACCACCATTAAGTCCCAAAACTAACACAGTAAGGCTGAATAATCAATTTAAATATAAAATAATAAAATATCTTACAATTATTGGTACAAGCCTTGCGGCAAGAATATCCCATGGTTTTCCATATAAACGGCGGATTGGATTTTTGTACTCTGCCTCTAATTCTGGGACATAACGGGGTTCATTTGGAGATAATTCTTGATCTTTAAGCCACTGTGCTCTCCATTTCCTATCAGCATCTGTAAAATCACCCGCAAGCCGCTCTCTTGGGGTTTTAAACCGACCTTCGATACTAGCAGGATTAACACCTCCTGTAGAAGATGCCGGATAATTTGGATACTCCTTACCGTCTTTGATCAGAGACATTTTTTCTGGAATTGTTAAAAAAAAGTCTTCCCATAAAATTTAACGATACAGCAAAACCTACACACAACTCATGTTAGTTACTCTACAATTGCAGCTTCTAACCTTTCCAGCAACACAACTAATTCGAATTTAACGCCGCCTAGAATTTCTCATTGTTCACGAAAGACATTAAAATCACGGTTGTTAAAACTAAGCGGCAATATACAGGACTGTATAAAAATGAAAGAATATTTGAATTTTTCAAGGTGAAAAGCTTAATTCAGCATTCTTAAATCGATAATTACTAATATATAAGATCAGTCTATGGTACTTTATAAAAAATTATATTAAAGTGATAATGGGGTAATTATCTAGGTGGTGGCCAGCGATCGGCATATATCAAGGAGAGGGTATTGGAAAAGGGAATTTTTCACTACGAACCTTGTTTCTACATGGTTCGTAGTGGAAAATATAGACTATAAGGTCCATGATTATCGAAAGCTTCGGATACAGGTTGCAGCTATTGTATGGAATGGCGAGTTGAAGTGAAAGGGAATAAATGCTACTTAGACATTTATTCCAAAAGCGCCTCCTTAGCGCAATTGGAAGAACGACGGTACATTGCGCCCTTCGATTGGAATAGGCCTAAGTTCGATTCTCGTCGCGACGGGAGGAATCTTTATCTGGACGATTTCAATCGAAGGTGAGTTAGCCGATCTCATACGGGAGTTGCAGGGTTTTTTCTCCCGGAAACTCGGGTTTTTCATCCCGCATACAGACAAATCGGCCCTTCAGAACACACGCAATTTACAGACAAAAAATACTAGTTGTGGTGGGCGGTAGATGGTGTTGATGGAGATGATTCGTAGTAGAGGTTCGGTGTAGTGGTTGAGACAGTTGTAGGTATCCTCCCGCGATGAGTCTTCGGACTCCTTGGAGGTATCAGGAATAATAATAATAATAATAATAGACAATTAAAGTGTTTAATAGCCAGAGTGCGAATATACTCAAAATGGCAGCGCCATACCTTGGGTAGGGTGAGAGGTGGTGTCTATTTGGAGTCATGGAGCAATTTTTTTTTCTTATTATGGCCACCAGTTTCCATCTCCGCCCCGGGCGTGAATGTACCACGCTGCGGAACTGCAAATGCAAAAGAGTTGAATAAGATTGATGTAAAATAGATGAATGAAAAGATAAAGCATGCAGTCTTGAAGAATAAGACATTGCAAAGACAGCACAAGTTAAAAAAAAACCAGCTAATGCCTTTTTATTCCCATATAAGAAGTAAGAGGGGTCGTTTTTAGCCTTATCTAACTTTTGGAAATGGAGTGGGCAGGTCAATCACCACTGATAGATAATCAGAGATAGCTGGCCCAAGGCCATCACTAATTAAGCGACACGCAGTGAAGAGACGGCGAACAAGTGCCGCCATCTCGTGGTACCTGATCATACACAATATTTTTAATGTCTGAAAATAGTGTGAAAATAGGGTTCTACGGTCGATTTTCTTGAGTTTACGAAACAAAAAACCCGAGTTTTCCGGAGAAAAAACCCGCTTGTCCGTGCCAGAGATCGACTATCTCGGGAACCGGTCGCAAAAATGCTTAGAAAAATGTCCGTCTAGTCGGACTCTGGAATTGTACTCGTGAGGCTCTTTCTTCGGGCTGTTTAGCGCTGAGGAGTACAAACGCCATTCCATTGCGCTACACAGGCTCGACAGCGCAAGTTAATTATCAGTAATAATCAGTCACATCAAAAGTACAATGAGTAGACTAGCAATAGCGCAATATGAGCAGAAATTAGCCAACAAGAAATATCAAGAGATTCTTTCTATATACTACAAGTAGATAATAATAATAATAATAATTAGTAGTAGTATTTTTATGGTAAGATGATGCTAATGGATTAAAATTTGGCATGGTTCTGGTTGGCTGAGTAGTTAGCATATCCGCTCTCCAGCCAAGCTGGGGAACGGATACGCTAATTCGAACGGGATTCGAATCCCGTAGTGGGCATGGATGTTTATGATGGTCTGTGAAAATACTAGTGATGGTGGTGGTGGTAGTGATGGTGGGCGGTAGATGGCGTTGATGATGATGATGATGATGATAGTTGAGGTTGGTTGTAGTTGGTAGATTGAATGGTGTAGACAGAGAGTTGTAGAGTAGGTTCCCTCCCTCGATGAGTCTTTGGACTCCCTGGAGGTGTCTTGTAATAATCATAATGGTAGATTGCTAACTTCTGTAGAGGATATAGTAAGGTATTCAGTGAGCAATTCATCAGGGCGATTTGTTCTCATGAGTATGGCATTATGAGAGGCTTGTGTGTAGAGAATGAGAGAGGATTGACTGATGATGAGCAACAAGAGGCAAAAGAGGAATTATGTACAGTTGATGTCAACAAGGAAATCGGACTTGATAACACATCACGTGTCTTAATGGTGTTTTTGGGGGGGGGGGGAGTTACGGCAGATTTGATATAGCTATATAAAAAGGAACTCACAGCAAGAACGTTCCAAAAGAGGGGCAAGAAGCAAAAATATTTTCCACTTCATAAAGGTGGTCACCTATGAGGATTCTTGCAGACCATGCTCTGGAAATAGCTCATAGAACCAATTGGAAAAAGACAAACACGCTCTATTGCCGAAAATTTAGATTAGAAAGACTGTTCTTAGCGGTGACATACGAAGTAACTTCATAAAGTACGTGACATACGATTGGGGGGATCGAAAATTTCTCATATATACACAAACCTACAACAGAAATAATATTAAAGTAATTAAACAAGTTAAGACCATATCTTTACACCCTTTAACTCCCCTGTTTCATGATTCATTCCCTCTCAAATTTTCTAACTAGCTATCACATGTTGATTATGTGTTCTTTATTTAACCTCATGGATCAAACACATTAATCTTTCATCTGTCACTTCAATAGTCTTCACTCTAAGGAAACTAAAACTCGTCTAGCCTTCCTAAATACTTTGGTAATGCGCTTACTTAATAGTAACCTGTGCTTTTCAGTATATAAGGAAACACACAGGCAGATACATACACAAACTTTCACATCACACTTCCCACTCAGCAATAAGATAACCAATAGCGCCTATATCCTGTGCTCAAATGAAGCATCTCTTGCAGAATAATTCAATCATATACATCACACCTTCTCTGCTGGCTAAATTTCCACTAGAATCAAAACAAATAATCAATCCTTCCCCAATCCAAATCCTTCTGAAAAAAGGATTTGGATTGGGGGAAGTAATGCTATCGTCATCTCCTACTTCCGATGCACAACAGAAAAAGAATCTTAAATAAATACAATACGCACAGCTTTTAAGCCCCACTTGAAACTAATACCCTTATATGATCTGCTAAAGACTAACTCTTTTCTCTCTCAGTTACTTGTGTACATCGAGTTCCCTGTTCGGCACGTTGGTCTATTATGGACAAGTAAGACTATAAGCCACCATCCTCATAGAAGAACATAAAAAATACTTCTGCAATTATGATCATGGTCAATCGGTTCTTGCAGATCATGCAAACATGCTCCATTACCGCAAATTTAGATTAGAAAGCCTGTTCATAGAATCTGCAACTGCTTTCAAAATCAGCCTAACAGGAATAAATATGGTTGCATAGAAATTACCAAAATATGTGAAATAATGATACTTCGAGATCTCAGTTTTCATCCGAGTCCTCCAACAGGTCTGCCCACAGAGAACATTCCACCTAGTTAGGACTCACCAGTTGATATTGTTTCGTCCACTTTTTTTTCGCTTAGTTTTATTTTGGTTTTTGTGTGTGTTACAAGGCATATAATGTATTCCCTGAAGATGTCTCACTGACTAAGATGTAATATTAGAAGAATTATCAATAGCGTTTTTATTCCTTTCTCCATTTAACCGTTTCTTCGACAACATGAGGCACTGAATGTATTATGAAGAAACATTTCGTTGCAAAGGTCTTTGGTTTCTCTTAGCTTTAGAACTTGTATTGCAGGTGATGATCGTTTCATTGAAATTATAAATTAGAATATAACCTTTCCTGCAGGTGGACTTAATCGTGTCAAATCCATTTCAGGCAAAAGGTTAATGGACGAGAAACGATTGCAGTCTCCTTAAAACTGGGGGGGGGGGGGGGTATGAGTGTAGTTTGATGGGAATTAGGGTCGAACATCTAGGAGTGTACATTATGTTGGTTAATTATAGATCGCCTAAATCTTTAACTGAATTTTTCTGTTTCTTCGTGGGATGAAACACAAGAAATTGAAAACAATGCCAATGCAAAAATTACTTTTTTTTGTTCAACTTTCTTGTACAAAAAAAAAGTAATTTTTGCATTGACATTGTTCATGTAATCTTGTAATAATTGCTGCTAATCCATAGTAATCGCTAGTGAATTAGTGAATTACAAAATTCACTAATTCACTAGCGATAACTTGAAATCATCCCAAAAAATGGGATGATTTCAAGTTACTCTCTTTGCATTCCTTGCAAGGCACATTGACGGCATAGGGGAATTATCAGAGAATGACTTGTTGAAATCCCCAGGTCTGGAGTGGGATAGCACAGGATGTTGTGGGGGGGGGGGGCTTAGGCGTCTTCTAGTCCTATATGCTGGAGCATAGTATATAGAACTGTTTTCAGTGTAAGGTTAAAAAATCCAAGCAAAATAAATTTAATCCAGTATGATAGGTGGTAGTCTATAGCACACTATAACAAACTACAAGTCCCAGACTAAGTGCCTTGA
The DNA here is from genome assembly GCF_054136105.1 of Typopeltis vanoorti. Classification (NCBI taxonomy): domain Eukaryota; kingdom Metazoa; phylum Arthropoda; class Arachnida; order Uropygi; family Thelyphonidae; genus Typopeltis; species Typopeltis vanoorti. The sequence continues at coordinate 63,576,849 of NC_143551.1, forward strand.
CATCAGTCTTGTGTTACATCATATATTTACTACAGCAAAGAAACTATTATTTTAGTTTCTGCGAATTGCTTTAATGACGGTTATCTGCATGTGCTTGGTGCAATAATTACAACTATATTATTATTATTATTATTGTATGGTACCTACGTGGAGTCTGAAGACATCGCAGGACACGCAAAACTATCCAAACAATCTATCATACCTCTCCTTGAACCCATTAACAGACAAAGTACTCACACCTGACTCTGGCAACCCATTCCACTCATTCTCAACTTTCCAAGCAAAAAATCTAGTCCTCGCACCCCTATTAACCACACTTTTACTCAACTCCAGGGAATCGATCCCTTGTTCTGGCCCCTCCAGCCAAGTGCTCAAACACTTCTAGTGCATCAATCTTGTAACCTTTAAACAACTTAAATGTTTCTATCATATCCCCTCTTGTTTAAATAATCCAAATGTCTTGCTCTAGAGATCAAACATGGAACGTTCTCAAGCCACTTTGTCAGCAAAGTTATATGGACTTACTAAGCTTTGTGCATGCCTTGCAGCTACCTGACGACACGGAGGACTTACTAGAGAATGAATTCTCGAATCACCAAGTCTGAAGTTGGAACACCGGATATTATTGGATGAGAGACTTAGGCCTCTTATGGTTCTAAATGTAGAACAATAGTATGTAGCACAAAGAAGTTAGGAAAATAAAATCATATCCAGTAGGATGAGGGTAGTCTTACAGTCGACAACAGAAATAATATCACACTTATTTTAATCAAGTAACATTTTAGTCAGTTATGGCTATTTTCCAGCAATCAGAATTATATATATATATATATATTATATAAATCACCTAACGCCTTTTATTCCGTTATAGGGAGTAGGCGTGGCCTTTTAATCCTATCTAGCTTTTGGAGACTGTGTGGTCAGTTCAATCTCCACCGGTAGTCAATCAGAGATAGCTGGCCCATGTCTATCACTAATTATTATTGGCCACCGATGAAGAGACCGGAAACCAAGTGCTGCCACCTCTTGGTACCTAACCCTAACAGGATATGCTTCTGTCTGAATTAATGTGGGTTCTCTGGTTGATTTTCTTCAGTTTCCGGGACGAAAAACCCACTTGCCCGTGCTAGAGATCGACTAATTCGAGAATCGATCGAAGATAGGTTAGAAAAAGTTCTTCTAGTCGGTGATTAGACTTGAACTGAAGTCTATCTTCGGGCGGCCTAGCGCAGCAGATGCAAGCGCCACTTTCAATGAGCTACACAATTATAATTGAATGAAAATCTCTTGGTACATGACTCTGACAGGATATGTTTTTATCTGAAATAATGTGGCTTCCTCGGTCGATCGATTTTCTTGAGTTTACGGGACGAAAAACCCGAGTTTCAGGGAGAAGAAAACTAGCTTGTCAGTACCAGAAATGGAATAACTCGGGAACCGGTCGAAAAAAAAAAGCTTAGAAAACGTTCCTCTAAGCCTTTCTTCGACTGGGTCTGGAGTTACTCAATTTCTGGCAATGGCAAGACGAATTTATTCTCCCTGAGACTCGGGTTTTTGGTCCAACAAACTCAAGAAATTCGACCCTAGAACGCATATTATTTCAGACAATAAATATAGTGTTAGGATTAGGGACTACCAGATGGCGGCACTTATCAGTCGCCTCTCTTCACCAGATGGCATGTATAATTAGTGATAATCTTGGGCCAGTTATCTCTAATTGGCTACCGGTGGAGATTGAACTCCCCCTCCTCAGTTTCCAAAAAGTTAGATAGGGCTAAAACTGCCTGCCTACTCCCTATAAGGGAATAAATGGCGTTAGACAATTTATTTATTGTTTACATCCATGATAAATAGCCTCAATCATAGAACAAACTGAAGCCACTGAAATAATTTGAGGGGAAATATTTAGTTGCATGCTCACTGATGATGCAAAACTAGGAAGAGTCATAGCCAATGAAGGTAATGTAAAGATCCTGCAGGATGACTCAAATAGTCTGGCAAAAGGATAACCAGTTTAACGTCGTTAAGTGTAAGGACATTCACTTAGGGGTAAAGTGATAGCATGCTATTAATTGATGGAACTGAACTGCAGAAAATTGAAGAGGCCAGCGATATAGATGGTCATTTTGAAAAGGGAATTGAAGTTTAGAGGTCATATTGCAACGATGATAATAATATTACACCAATTTTGGTGGTTATTGAAAAACACACTAACAAACATGTATAGAGAGATTTTCCCCTATATAAGGCTTTAAAAAGGCAACATCTGGACTCTTGCGCACTGATCTGGACTCTGGGATTCCGTGATGAAGAACTGGTGGAAAGGTGAATGAATGATAAAGATTGTGGCAGGTCTATGAACACTTCCTATGAAAAGAGATTCATGGTCTGTGAGCTTCAAACACTAGTTAATAAGCAAAAAGGATGAGATATGATAGAAGCATATACGTCATTAAATTGGATTTTATAGAATTGACAAGGAAGACTTTATTTTCAGTACATGGCAAGAAGAGGGAGAACAAGGGATCACACCTAGAAATTGCATAAGGGGGTGATCAGAAAGGGTGTTAGAACCAGTTTTTTTTTCCCGTAACGAGAGCAGTGACTGGGTAGAATGGGTTGCCAAAAATGGTTGAAAGTACCTTGCTGGTGAATGAGTTCAAGGGGAGGTACAGTGCAAATAATGGGTCTTCAGTGATGTCTTCTGACTTCGTGGAGATACCCGTATAATAATAATATTATTACTTAGTATAGCTCAAGGTAACAGAAGACTTTACGTGGAGGGGAGGGACTGCCATTCCACTGCGTGTGAAGACAGTAATTTGAATCCAGGACAGTGTAAACCTATATTGTATGCCTTCATTTTCAATAGAAATATGAATTTTATTTTCAGTCTTAATTTGTATCATGTTTAGTATCATGCTGTGCTCTACAATTTGTTTCATCATACAGTGTATTTTATTTCTTAATTTTATTATGGTTAATTACCCTACTATATGCAACTATGGAAAATTTTAACATTCATTTGCCAGTTAATAAAAATATCATGATAGCAACTCCGTTCAACGTTTCACTTTAATTCAGTTAAACTTCAATTACTCGACTTTGGACACTAAAGAGGCGAGCCACTCTTCGGAGAGAGAGCAGGAACTGCTAAATAGCTGATAGTTTACACATAATGTGGATATTAAAAATAGATTTCCTTTTTATACTTGAATAATATGAACCTTAAAAGTTTCCAGTTTTAAATGAGAACATATGAGAATGAAAAACTCTGCATCGGAGTTGCAGTACTTGTACAGTCTTGCACTACTTAAAAGACAGGAACTCTCTCTGTGTGTGTCCAGGAGTCCGTATATTCGTCATTAATTAATGCATTAATCAGGTTTCACTGGCCTGACACTGGTTTTGAATTGCAAGAACCATGCAGAAAACTAAGAGGACAAAAGTTCGTGGTGGATAGAGTTTTTAAGTTGTGAAAGCAAGGGTAACCCCTATGCTGAAGGTGGCATTCTCATAATCCGGTACTCCCTACAAGTAGTACAGCTCGTCCCAAGGACGAGCAATTTTAGAGAATTTTATCATTGAATATTCAAAGAAAATTCTGCTGGGCATTATATAAATTGTGAAGTGGACCTTATTTCAAATGTTTGCTTCACCAGATTACATTCTTGTTAATGGATCTCTGTATTTTTCTTATATCCAATTTGGAAAGCTTTGCTTGGTTGTCAAATGAGCACAGCATCCCTTCCAGGATTTTCTTAATCGAGGCTGAGTTAATCTGTCTCAGGAGGTAATGAAAGATTTCTCTCCGGAAATTTCCAATTTGGAGGCGCCTTGTGGAACCAAGTTGCCTTGCCTAATCTAACAAGTTACATATCATACATTAATTTTTCGTTCTTATTACCTGTGGTAAGAGGACAATTGCGAACAAGGAATCGTTAGCAATTACGGAATATCATGATTTCATAAATAGGAATGATCCACTCCAAGTTCAAAGAAATTAGAATAGGAGAGAAAAAAAAGATGAATTTTCAGTTGAATGAGAGAAAATCCTTCCTTTGCCTATTTTTTTAAATTATTATTCGAGATGCCTCCAAGGAGTCCGAGGACACCCCCTATACAACACTCCATCTCCACCGAGCCTCTACTACCAATCACCCACATCAACGCCATTCACTGCCCACAACCACCACCACAGCTAGTATTTTTGTCTGTAAATTGCGTGTGTTTTAAAGGGCCGATTTGTCTGCATGTGGGATGAAAAACCCGAGTATCCATGCGAAAAAACCCTGCTACCTCCGTAGGAGAGCGGCTAACTCACCTTCAATTGAAAAAGTCCATATTCCTCTCGTCATGACGAGAATCGAACTTAGGCATTTTTCTAATCGAAGGGCACAACGTACCGCCGTTCTTCCAATTGCACTACGGAGGAGCTTAATAAATAGTAAATTATAAAAGTCATTTGAAATTTAAATAAACGTTTTAATACAAAATTACGCTAATTTATAAAAACGAAAATGAGAAATACAAAAAATTAAAATACATTTGTCAGTAATTTCATGAGATGTCAATCGCTTCCCAATAAAAGTGAAGCCTAGGTGTAATTAATTTAGAATTTTCGCCAATAATTTATTTCTAGTGTGTTCTAATATTTGAATAGGTTTTTTTTTTTTTTTTTATCTTTATTTAATAATTTTTTGGTGTGGTTATTTGAAGGAAAGAAAACCTCTAAAATCTCTGTCTCAGAGAGTCGATATTTAGCAAGAGATGGAGCCACATGCGTAATTCTTAACAGCGATTTTGATTTTAGTCATAAAATACAGTATGTGTACGGCAGGAGGCCTATCGATTCGGCGTTTCGATATTTCCGTCAAGTATAAATTATATTTCGAAAGAAAATTTCTGTTAATCAAACAAAGTTATGTAATAGGTTTTTGTTTCATTGATTCAGTCTATATTTTTCTATTTGATTCACAAACTCGTTTCTTAAGTCGATTTTCTCCGATGCGTGCTAAATTGAATTTTACGAGCTTAGTGGGTTACGAAAAAACCAATAATCATAAACTTGATTATAATTGCTAACCTTGAACTAAGTTATTACAGTAAATTTGCTATTCATGGTTTACAAAATGATTAAAAGAGATGCTTGTATTTGCATACATTTTGTTGGTAATAACTATTATCTGATTATGTAAGAGAGGTTAAAACAGGCCAAATAAATTAATTAATTTTAAAAAAATAATAAAAGACGTATATTTCAAAGAGAAAACTAGCCTGAGATACTTTCGTTTACTTGGATGTGTATATAATGGATATCAAGAAAATAATGAGATTTAATAGGTTGTTTGCGACAATCCTCTTCAATGAACAATGAATTAATGCCACTATTAATTTTGTTTTTCTGAGGTAATATATTCTAGCATTTCAATGAAACAACTACGGAATGAAGAGATAAAATATAAATGAAACTAATATAAATTAAACTAAAAAAAACTATAAAAATCTCTTGCGCTGTTAAGAAGATACAAAGCGATCTATTGGAAGTACGAATCAAATTTGAGCATGCAGCGAAAAAAAAAAATGGAAATGTGAGAGAAATGAAACAAAACATGATGAATATACAAATTAAAAAAAAAAAATTGTTAAAGTTGTTGACGCGAACTCATTGACGAATGGGAAATCCCTGAAAATCTTCATGTCAGTAAGAAATTTAATTTTTTTTTTTTTTTTTTAAACCGAGTGGAGAATAAATATCAAGAAAAGAGAAATAATTTAAGTTATAATGGAGGGAGGAGGAGGAATTTTTGGTTTTAAAGGTGAAAGAATTGTTTCTCAATTTCGTGATATTCCATGTAAACAGATTCAACAGAATATCTTGGTTTTACCCTATTTCTGCAAATGAGTAGAACCTCTATGTCCTCCCTTTGTATATTCAAGAGCAATAAAACTTTGTCTCCCTGTAATATAAAATAATTTGTTTGAAATAAATGTGAATTGTTTCCATGGCAACGAAAAGTTATGTGTTTCATCGTCAGCAGGCGGAGTGTGGTCTACAGTATAATACGATGCTTACTATATATTTTTACATTAGACGAAGAAAAAAAAAAGGGCAAAATAAGTGCAAAGCTTACTATATATTTAGAAACAGACGTTTTAATTATATATATTCGAAAATGCTCATTACATAATTAAAAATTCTAAACTTTGTGCAATATGTATTTTAAAAGGCGAAATATTTTCAATTAATTTGTTTTAAATTATTTCATTATATGGAAGGTGGGGAGAAGACAAGAGGGGAGAGGGTAGCTGTATCTGTGGAATTAAATTTGTGTGCGGTCAAGCCTCTATCGATGAGTCCTTGACACACTGGAGGTCTAATAATAATAATAATAATAAATATTTTCGATTGTTTTAATTCAGCCAGGTTGCCCGTAATATAAATTTGCATATTAAAAAAAAAAATTTCGCGAGACTTCGAAATCTTTTTTTTTTTGTTCTTGAGAGCCAAAAGTCCTGTTAACATATGATTAAGCCTATTGTTACTATCTTTGATGACTGGACATTTAAAATTAATTAAAACATATAATTAATTATTCATTACAGATACTCACCGTAATCTTAAATGTATTTAGTGTATTTTCTCAAGGTTATTGAAAAATATAAATAAAATTACTGCATCATCAACTAAAGTCTATGCTTGTAAATATCTCAAGAAATAAACAAATTAATATATTATATTATATTATATTAATGCATTTTTATAATGTTCAGCATATCCGCGAAGATTCAACATCTATAATATATTAGTATATCGGGAGAAAAACTTCTGGGGAACCAAGGAAAGTTCCCCCCTTTTTTTTCCCCATATAGAAAGAACTAATTCATATTGCAACTTTCCAGTACCTCGCAATTCGATTTGTTAAACAAATATATACAGAAATATGGTGCATTGTATTCTGCGTTATGTCAGATCTTTTCGCCAACAAAAGTTAGCAGTTCTAAGTACATATATCAGGGATCGTGTTTAAATGAACTTGAATAAATCATTTTATTTCTTATAATTTATTATTATAAATGAATATTTACCCCCAATTTAGTGCTGGTTCAGCATTGTAAAAAGGACATTGAGGAAACATCATAATAATATTTGTTTCCTCATTTCTCTCGGCAAAAATAAATAAAAACCTTTCCTGTCTCCTAGTTCTGCAAAGCCAAAATACACAGTACAGCCACAGACACCACTATATTTACAACAGTAGATAACACCATTTTTCTAGGTGTCTTCCTTGTACTTTATTTGCTTAGGATCTTAGTAGGGTCTTCCCTTAAGTTTATTTGTTATTCCAGCCAATATAAATAGTCTGAAACACTCTGTACTAAAAAATAGAAAACTTAAAATTACTTAAACATGAAATATCGATTTTTTTTTTTTTTTTTTAAATCATAGTCAACTAGATTTGTATTACTTCTACTCTATACCTCCTCATTCACTGAAAATTACGAAGCAAAACTTTACTGCATAACTGGTGATACTTTAACTGGTAACAATAGTACATTCAGTGCGCCGACCTTGCGGTTACTAGTTTAATAGATTACCGCGCATGCGTCTCCAACTTTCATCGTCTGCAAGGAAGCTGATTAACAGGGAATGTGATATCATTCAGTAGCTCAGTGAGTTGGACATTTTTTTTTTTTAGTAGTTGAAATTTGTTGTTGGTTTTCTTTCTTTGAAGTGCACTCATCAAGTGAGCTAACTAACTAAAACTATGTGCACTGATATTTGGTGACAGTTCAGTCATCATAATTGTATTTTTGTTAGTTACAACAGAGCACAGTATTAATACTCCCACCTTTTTTGTAAGACCATTTTTTCAATTCCTTGTCTCAATTTTACCCTTCCTGTAAACAGATGATGTAAAAATCTTATTTTTGCTAGTTTTTTTTAAATTTTATTATTTTTCTTACGAGTTCTGAAGTACATGATTTGTTGTCTAGTGGCACTTATTATAGTGACATCTAGTGAGTTCAGAGAACAACAGTGCAGGGTTCGGTGTAACTGCATTATCTCTTTCCACTGATGTCCTGTATAGTTTATTCTGAGCGTGCCAATCTCGTTTAAGGAAACAAGATAAATGAACAGGAAAAACCTGTTTGTTTCAGGACGCAAGTGTGCCTCGGGGGCCCCACTGACAGGGCTTGCTGACTTCGGCTCACTCGTTACCGCAGGTTGCAGTCAGTCTGGGAAGGGAGTGAAACGTGTAGTGTTACCACGCTTCGCGACTTCACCTGGCGGCCGCTGGCAAAGCGACAAAGTTCTATTGTGACGACTGCTGTTGTTTCCTTCTGAATTGTAGTGACGTTTAATATCATCCACGAACGGATATGTGCTACGTGAGGGACCTTTACATTCTACCTTTCCAACGCTGTTAATACGAATTACAGATATGTTGTGCGAGTTCAATGGAATTACTGAATAAATATTGGAAATGTGCTTTCTTGGCGGAAACTATTTGAAATTACCGCTTGATGTGTGCTGAAGTATCTACTTAAAGAAAAGGTTTGTGTAGTCTTATTATTAGTAACGCTATTGTTAAAAACTTCAAATAACTTTTGGCTTATTCGTTATATTTATTTTTATACATTCTCAATTTCAATTTAATTCATGGCGGTTTCCTTGCGTGACTAAGTGTTCCAGTCACTGAACTCCCACGCCGGTAGTTGTATAAGTGATCTGGTTGTCATTAATATAATTTCCTATAGGGGGTGCGGCCCGCTGTAACCATGGAAATTAATACTTATAACAAATGATAAAAATGAAGGAAAAATTCAAATCAATTGTTTCAAGCATGTTTTGAATATCCATGTGCGTATTTAAAAAAAATAAAAAATAAAAAAACTGAAAGAAAGAAATGTACAAAATTTTATTTCTGAAATGCTGAAAACATGAACTAAAACTGCAATTATGAAGTTATTCTAAAACGTCTTTTTTTCCCCTTATTAAGGACTGGAAACAAGATAGTTTCCAGTCCTTAATATTATATTGCATAAATAAAATAAGACGCCAAACGTGCCAGCAGTGTTATAGACTAGTGTAGTGAAGTTGTTTTCAATAGTGCCAGCAGATAATTTCACTAAAAGACGAAATTATGTCAGTCATAATATAATCCAGTTATATTTATAAAGCATTCTGATACATATCTTGTACAAAGTTATAAAGTTTACAACTATCAAAGGAAGAAAAAAAGCAAATCTTGTATCATGTAAATTTTCACAGTTTTTTCATATCCTGTATATTTTTTCCAAGTAGCAGAAGGAAACATTTTTTTTTTTAATCAGTATCGTTTAATAGTATGAATGAATTTATTTCTTAATAATAGTTAAATGCATACCTTCTTATATGCTGGAATATAACAGTTTATTTCTGAAAATGGAAGATTTGACGTTTCGATAATGTAATGTGATACGTTATAACAATTTTTAAATCTGCTTAAAAAAAAACTTTGAAAGTTCCAATTCATTAATAAAATAAACAACATCGAATCAGTTTCCGTCCGTTATTCATTATACTCGGGGTTCGACAAATTATACAAAACCTTACTCGCCCAAGATCCACATATTTTTAATGGTATGTCTCAATAAATCAGCAGGAGTTCCATAAAGTAATTAGTAATGCTGTATATTGGTTGAAGTTTTTTTTTTTTTAAATTAAATAAATAAAAAATTTTTTTCCCAGTTTGCAGCTCCTCGCCACTTGCAGGTGGGCGAGGGTATTTGTCGAGTCCAGGATTATACTTATTTATAATCATTGCATGATTGAATTTGGCGAACGTCTCCGCTTTCCAATAGAAAAATAAAATCAGCATATAGAGTTAAAAGAACCAGTTTTTGCCGTTGTTCATTGAACTCGCAGGAATTGAATATTTAGCTATCAAGCAAAACACAACGATGACGTCACTGTTTAATTTGCAGAACTTGCAAACGAAAAAAAAAAAAAAGGAATATACAAAAATAATATAAATTATACACACAATGTCATTATATAAACCTGAGAAAATAAATTTCCTATTTGCATTTACCACAGAATGATGTTAGTCGAAAATTTTCGACTCACTCATTGCTCCTGTACGTTCTTAGAGTGGAATAGAAAAAAACAAATGCGATAAATAATTTTAGAATTTTGACGAAGGAGAAAAATAAATCTGTTAAGTAACGTATTTTAGATCCTCCTTAATGTCATGTCGTCCTCTCTGCTTCCAAGAACCTTATGAATATTTCTGATATGCAGGAAAAGCCCTAGGAAACCTATCCTTTCCTTCCTCACTTGTTTTGCTATCGGATTTCAAATTATATTTCGTCACGTATACGAATTCTGATATTTCCTTCCTCTATCATGTAGTAATTATTCCTTCTGTAAATTCAGCAAAATATCAAGCCACTCCTTTATTTTTTTCCTTTTTTTTTTAAATTCAAAATTCTCTTAAGTATTACAATGGAAATTTTTTTATTGTCTTTATTCTCTAATTCAAATTTCTTTTAATCCCCCCCCCCGTTCCAAAATTATTAGTTACGGTAGCAACCACATTTACTTTATTAGTCTGCTTACTATCACATCGACGCCTGCCTAAATTACGGACTCCAGAATTAAATTATTTTTCAATATGAAAATAAAAAATAATTTTTATTTTCATATTAGAAATCAGCGAAGGATAATGGCAGGCTGCTGCAGTAATTTAAAAAGAACCTACAAATAATATTCTAGAATTTTTTAATGATAGTTCTTGCGCGCGCACAGACTACTCCTATTTCCCTTGGATTTCTAGTTAGCAAGAAAAGCACGGGCACGTGTTTGTCTTCTGATGAAAACCTGTTGTAAGAAATTGCCGTCGACCTTCTGAAACGAAGATTCTTCAGCCCACATTTTAATCTTTGAAATCGTGGCTGCTGACAAACGTTTCTCACGATTATAGGTATATACATGCACAAAAACAAAAGTAATACTTATTATATTAATACTTATCATTTTTTGGAAAGTTTTTTTTGTGCTTACTGCCGTTTTTGCATGTCATCTTAAATGCTATTTTTTACATTTATTTTACAATAATTTTCAATAAATACTCTTTCGCAGTTTTGTTATATAGCAAAATGAATGCTTGTTCCTATGAATTTTACTTAAAAAAATCGGCCGAATTTTCAGTTATATATATACTTTTATTTATGTATTTATTTATTATTATTTTTTATTTATTATTTTATTTTTTGATAGCCGACGATCTTTCTTGTGTTTTGAGTTGCTTTTTGCTGTTATGTGCTAGCATGAGTTTTCCTCATAAAGTGTTGCAAATGCTTTTTTTTTTGTCGTGTTTTCATTCGCATTTTTACATTTTTTTTCTTTTTGCCTTTACATCTTTGAAGTTTTTTCAGGCAGTTTCATTTCTTCCGCGTTTTGTTTTTTAATGTTTAGTGACTGCTTAATGCCCGCAGGTGCTACGTGGCCGACCTAGTTGTGGTTTGCGTTACCATGATGATTTCATGTACTTGTTTGTATAATAAAGAACTACTCCAACACACTTGGATTCCTTACTATTCGTATGACAACTTCTATGTCCACAAATAAAGCAGCTGAAGGAGGGAGAGGGAGAGAGGGATGTCGCTTTCAATAACTAGTAACATGGTAGGTTATTCGCTACATTTAGACGATTTAGCCCACCTTTTGTTTCTTTAAGAAGTAATTAAAATATTTGATACTTCATAAGAGAAGAAGCAAGTGTTCACAGAGAATTTTTATGAAAACTGCCTAATAATGAATTCAACTAAATGAAATGCGATAATATCAGCGAAGCTAAAATGACGACATAATTTCGTATAAACGTCGCCATCAAAAACTAATTAAACTGAATGAAGCGTTACCTCAGTGTGATAAAATATCAGACTTTATTAATCTGAGAATATCCAACCAACAACACTTTTCATCTCATTAAAAAAAAACACTGGGAAGAATGAATTAAAATTTAATGAATCTGATATTTCGTCTCCGTTAGACGAAATATCAGATTAATTAAATTTTAATTCATTCGTGCGCGCGCGTTACATTTTAAAAATTGTAACGCGCGCACACAACAACAACAAAAGAGAATCTATCAATTCAGAACTTAACTTTCTCGGGGAATTATTTCTTCAGACCCGACAATTTTCTATTCGAATTGCTATTTTTGTGATGAATAGCAGACCATATTAGTCTGAACTGCCCTATTCCTTGCTGGGATTATATGCAATACCTCTTGAAACAAGATTAGGAAATGGGATTGCAGTTTTACAGCAAGATTTTTTTTTTTTTTTTTAACGATCTCGATCTTCCTATTTATAGGAAACATATAAGAGCTGTAATTTTAAACACGATACCGGAGTTTTTCTGAGTTTTTACCTAGTCTATCTGTAAAGAGAAGCCAGTAGAGTTCAAAACAGTGCCCCTCAAAAATATTATTTTAAGTTGTTCGATATAGACAGCTCATTTTTTGAAACCTCAAAAAAAAAAAAAAAAAGAAAAAAAAATTACGCTTCGTTTGTCTGTTTGGTGAAACAGGAACGTTTGTGCATTCTTTACCAGAAAAAATTCTTATATTAATCTGTCTTAAAAGTAATATAGTAAAACCAATCTTAAGTTTTTTCCCTTCAAAAGAAAGTGGAATGTTTGACAAAAAAAAAAGTAGTGAAATGATTTCTCTCTGGATGGAGGGGGGGGGGGAGTCAATAATATTTCGTCTCACTTCAAGCATGGAGTCGGTTGGGCCTTACCTATAGCACAATCGCGAGAATATGGTTGAAAGAGTCCAAATTTGCCACGAATCTCTCAGAGCTTTTCAACTGAGTCATCGTCTTTACAAGTAAGCCGAAATTTCCTCCCGTAACTTCGTCTCCATCCCTTTAAAACAGAGTATTCGTCTCGTTATTAGTATTTTTAAAATCATAAAGGAAAAACTGAAAATTTAGTAGTGTTCAATATGGCAAGATCGTACATTAATAGTTTACTAATGAATATATATACAGTATAAGCCAATAACTTCACCATTCAAACCAGATTTTATTAATTGCTAAAATATCTCAGTTCAACTAATAAAATTTCATGGCAAAGCCTGCTAAAATTTTGAATAGTTGTGACATTTTGTCATGATGGATGGAGCAATTATTTCTTGACACTTATAAACGAATATCTCCTGAAATAAGCAAATCAAACCACTTTTATTAAAATAACCCTGATTGTGCTGCTTTAAATTTTTGATTCAGCAACTGACTACAGTGACCTCATTTTAAGTGAAAGGAAGCAATATGCATTTGTGTAATGACGGTAAGCTGCAAAATTTACGAACTGAAACAAAACGTTCAGTCCCATTAGGACTGCTGCCAAAAAAAAAAAAAAAAAGATGTTATCTTTCTCTTTTCAATGGCTGATATCCAGAAATAGTGAGGGAGGATAGCGGTCCCTAGACCATTCTAAAAGCATTAAAAATTCTATAAGATATGTTATGCTTTCTCCCACACTCAGATTATGAATGATGTATTCGTCCTCATCTCTCCTTAAGTTGCTTTTTCCAGGCCATTGAAATGCACTGCACTCCCATGAACTGCATTAATAGTTGTCAAGTCATTTTGGGTGCAGCGTACTCAAAAATAAACAAGCAGTAAATAGAGAATATCCTTGAGATGCTTGAATTCCCGTGTGTATGTGGGATTACTATAAAAAAAAATCGCATAGTTTGTACTATTTGAAACAAACGTTTCTCGTGGACTTGCACATTTATTAGACCTAACTTCTGAATAAGTTGCCATAATATTTCACTATTTGAAAGGCACTCCCAAATAAGTGACCCTTTCGATATTCACTTTATTGTTACTGTGAGGGGTTACTATGGATCGGGTAAATCTTTTCGAAATTTTTTTTTTTTTTTTTTTTGGCCTTTATTAGTGATAGGAATTATCAGGACGGATGCTGAGTGGCGCTAATTTTGTTGGCATATGCAAAATAAATAAATAAAGCCTTTTTTTTTTTTTCAGTGAAAATTATCTGAATTGCTTTGAATAATTAGGCGTTTAGCAACAGCCGCGCTTACTCATGTTTATCGCTAAACACAAGGATAAGGCCTTCAAAATCCTGCAAGTTGAACAGTTTCCGACGTTTTTTATATATAGTATATGTGGTATGTAGAAAAGTTAAGGGATAGTAGAGTGAAATCTTAGTTTTCTGTTTTATCTTGCTGATGAATATGAAATATATTTGTTCTATATATTTCATATCAACCATTCTTCCAGAACAACTGATGTAATCAGTTAGGATAAAACCACTATACCCTATCTTGAAGAAAACTTCAAGTCGAATCAAAGTATCCATTATTGTCATTCACTTACATGACTCTCTCTCTCTCTTTTTCAAAAAAAAAAAAAAAAAAATACATCGTGAGTGATGTTTGGAAATCATTGATTAGATCTCAACATAACTCTAGTTCGACTTTTCAAATCACCTCCAGGCAATCCTAGAAGACAGCTAACTTATGCTGCATATCACTGGCTCCTCTTTCTTTCTTAATACCTTTTTTATTTTAAAGGTTTATCTGAAATTTTAAATTTATTTTAACTAGCAATCCATACTCAATCTACCACTCTGAAGAAGCCACTGGTCCTCAGAGTGCGAAACTAGTCCGTACACATTGTACTGTTGTATTGTTTGAGTCAACGACTAATAAACCCAGCCCTTGTATCTTATTTGTAGGATGTTCAAGGTGTGCTTGCAGTGATGTCATAAGCTACTGTAATCCATTAGCTCAGGCTGACTAGGAAAGAAAGAAAAAGCACAGGCTGACTACGACAAATATCTTGAATTGACTACAATATATCTAATAAAAGTGAGAGAAGCCTTCATTTTTTCAGAACTAGTGACAATTTTAATGAATTCGGCAAAAGAATGGAGTAATGTTCTCTTGCGACGACTCATAATAAGAGTATCTATACAAAGTTTGTTTGCCTATGGAATGAGCTGAGTATCATCATGGTCTTGTTTCCACGGCAACAAGACCATGGCAACATTCTGCTAACGCTCCAAAAGATACATACACGCCGAGTGGATAAGTACGGCGTCCACTCAGGATGGTTGATGGGATGCTGTATCATCACCAACCAATAGGCTGTAGGTTCGAATCTCACAGTGGCATGGATGTTTGCGAAAGTCTTTAGGTGGTATGCGATTTTTGTCGTCCCGTGTGGAGACGTTTAAAAAAAGTTCAGTGTTTGGACTCTAAAGCAAGCCTCATGAATTATCTATCAGTCCTCTATATCATAAGTAGGATTCACGTTTATAAAAATGTAATTTGTTGTTTTATTAATTTTTATGGCTATTTTTATTTAGGAATACCCCCTTTTATGATGTCATTGGCTTTTCATTCAATTTTTTTTTTTTTTTTTATGACATGGCTGATATTTTAAAGACCTACATACATGAAGAATATAAGAAAGGAATAATTTTGGACATACCTTTGAAGGATGTTCTTGATTGGCTTGTTTTGGAGCAGTAGCGGGCGTATAGCGATAAACATTTATATTATTGCTGAAGTATGAGCAGTGGTTCTCAACATTTTATACTTCACGCACCTCCCCCCCCCCCCCACTGGAAATGTATGTAACTGGCGTATCCCTTGTATAGATAAAACTATAATTATAGTATAATAATGGAAACAAAATACACACACACACACATATATAATTTTGTATTCATAAATTACATATATCGATAAACACAAAGGGTGACATAAACAATTTAACAAATCTTATAAAATTTTATAAATATTTTACTGAGTAATGTCACTCAGTTCTCAGAAATTAATCAGTATCAGTGTTGCCAACTTAGCAACTTTTGTTACTACATCTAGCGACTTTTGAGCTCTCACGCGGCGTATCAACCCCCCACCCCAAAGAGAATGCATATCACAGATTGGGAACTCCTAATCTAAAGGAAGGGGAGGTTGGAAATGTGGATATAGAAAGATGTGGGAGAATTGAGGATAACGCCAAGGTATGTTAATTTAAATCCGAGTGTCAAGGGTGGGCTGTGAATTCTTTGGAAAGTGAACGATAGAATATTTTTAGGGGGACGGAGAAGTCATATTCTATCCTTCTCTTTCTTTCCAAAGAATTCACTTGAAACCTGGATTTTAAATTCACAAACCTTTTTGACTTATCCGCAATTCTCTCACATTTCCGTCCTCCCTGTCATACTTCAGCAGTGGTATGTAAATGTTTATCGCTATACGCTGCTCCAAAAGAAGACAACCAAGAACATCCTATAAAGGTATGTCCAAAATTATTCCTTCTTTATATTCTTCATGTATCTAGGTGTTTAAAATATCAATAATGCCCTAAAAATTGAAGAAGAAAAAAACTCCTAAAGAAAAATAGGCAAAATAGCCATAAAAATTAATATTAATTTTAGAGGAGTAATACGAGAAATTTTCAAGAAATAATATCCATAATTTGTTTTATTTTTTACTGCGTAATGAATGTTTCCTTAGTGTCAGAGTTTAAAGTTGTCTTGAATCATGGCTGAAGCAACAAAAATTATGAAACCAGTAATAAGTCTTTTAAGCAGGTGTGTGCTTGTGTTACTCTGGCCGTGTTTGCAGAATGAAACTGAGTTTCCGAGAAGAATAACTCTTCCATTTTCCTATGAAACTGGCTAATTTATTCAACTGAAAAGCCATTATAAAGAAAGATTCTTTATAAGAAGAACGATAACTTCTTTCAATACGAGATTCGAACTCCAGTGTCCTTTTATGATAGCATAAGGATCTGTAGCCTTTTAGAGCATAATGTTAGCTGTAGAATTTATTTTTCTAAATTCTGATTGTATTTAGTTTTTCAGTGGTTACTTTTATGTTCTCGTATTTTAAGTTCGCATATCTTACTCGCTTCCAAGCTTTGACCGAATGGACATTTTTTTTAAAACAGATTCCAAGGGAATCAAGATTTATTAGATGTTAAACCTGTGTGAATGGTTTTTGATATTTGCATAAGAACCTTCACTCAACGTTTGGGAATGATAAGAGCTTATTTAAACCCTCCCCCCTTTCAGGAATGTGCTGGAGGCAGTTTATCACGTGAGGGCCAAAGTGACTATGAAACCTGACGCTCAAGTACGTTCTCTTTCAAACAAGGCAAGATAATTTTTAAGACTTCTATTCGATAGCGTAGTTTATACAACGATATTTGATATTTTTAATGGACGGCGGCATTCCATTCCATTGAGGTACCAAAGTCGGCTTTCTTAGATTTATATGGAAAGAATTTGGATAAGATTACGTTTCTCGAACTAGGTTTAATCTCGGTTCATAATTTGAGTTTTCGGGTAGTACTGAAGAAAAAAAAATTATTTTTATATATATTTTTTTCAGTATTTCAAAAGGGAAGGCAATTCAATTGCTAAAATAAATAAATAATAAAACCATGAGCCAAGAAAGGATAAAAGGTTAAAATTGGTGGCTGCATTTCACAGAAATACCGATTCTGTAAGGAACAAGAAAATGCTTTTTAACAGCAATTATAGTATGCAGCTGTCATTTATTAATTACGACCTGCATTTTTGAAAGAAAACGCGAGGTTTGAATACTGTATATGCTTATAGTCATTATTTCCCCAATGAGTATAATCATTTGTTACTAATAAGTTTAATGAAATGAAAGTTTTAGTTTATTTTCTTTGCTATCCCCTCCACTGGGGTCTTGCGCTCAGATCGGAAAAGTTGCTTTATTATTTTAATGTCAAAGTCTTACAATCCGCGATGAGTCTTGGGCTCCATGGAGGTGTTGGTACAATAATAATATTTCAAGCAATTCATCCAAAAAATGAATGATTCATGCGGAGATTATCATTTAGATGTAAAACATTCCTGGAGTTAGCCGCTTCTTAAAATTGAATTACGCTTCGAAGCAAGTTCTCCCAGACACATTCAAGTTGCATTTGTAATCGGCTGAAATCCTCTGAGATTCGTCAACTAATTTTCTCTTACGAACGGCCCGTTCCTTAAGTTTTGCTGCCAGTTTGGTCATTCAGCCTAACTACTGTGAATTCAGATGTTATTAACGATGACATTTGAACTCACAATAGTTAAGCTAAATTCATTGATTACTTCCACACACACGTCTTACCGACAAGAAGTTTACTCGTCAACGGTTGTTCTATGGCTAATGATTCAGTGTTGGCGATGAGAAGCTCTTCAATCAATCTAGAGGGACAACACCATGTTCGTGAAAAATTAATGAGTAGGAAAATGAATAATGGTGGGGGCGTACAGCATGGGATAGAACCAACTAGGCAGTAATCTTCTAATATAAGAATTATCTTGTAAGAACTGATAAACCTTAATAAACTGAGAATTCTTCAGGCAAGTGTTAAGCATGTTTTTTCTGTTAGTTATGCACATGTGCTGTCAATATATGCTATGGTCACTCTACTCCCGTACCTCACAGAATTGGGAAGTGAAGCCTTTCTGCTAGAAGAAGTGGTAGAGTCGCAGGTGTTCTTTCCACACAGAGTTAATAGGACAATCACAAACATCCATGCCTATGGGAGCGGATGTACTAACTATTCAACCAATCAGGCCGGCTGTTTTTCCTGGATCACTGATAATTGTATCCGATAGCAAACGCAGAATCCAAGATTCAGTTTCCTGAAGTTCAGCGTAATCCCCCCCCCCCCTCACAAGGTTGGCTAAATAATAAGGTTGATGTTTGGTTAAAATCTCAGCGATCTTAAGTCATATATCGTTTTGTAATTCTCAAAAAAAAAAAAAAAATTTAAAAAAAGGGGGGGGGGGGAGTGCAGCCATTCGAATGGAGTAGATGAATCTCACAATTGGTTTGATTCCAAAACAAGTGTTAAGGAATGATTATATGTAGCAAATTATTTGAAAATCGAGTGCGAGATCTTCATTTTAACTTTTTTCGATTGTAATAGACGAAATATTTTGCATCGAAATAAGAAGATTGTGACTAATCATAGTGGTAATAACAATGAAATCCCTTTAAGATGATAGCAAATAATAATAAATAAAAACGTATTTGAAGGAACGAATCAAATTGTAAAGAAAATGCTAAAGAAATAACTTATCACCATTAATGAACGGAGAAATGATCAAATGTATTTTTAACATTTGAAGTTAAACAGGAAAAAAAAAGTGATTATTTCATCGAAAATATAGTTAATGTAAATAAGATCAACTAATTTGCACGTGAGTGTTTGTGTTTCTGGGCAGTTTGTTTTTGGGAGTGATAATTCTGTGAGCTCCGACCAGTTTGAAAAGCCCTTGTAAAGTTTCTTGCATTATACACAGAGGTCTTTCCAATATTGCGCTATTCTGGCGACTGCGCTGCGAGGTGCAAGGAAAATTTTGTTATGTATACCTAATGGACAGAGAAACACATAGAATAATAACATACTACCGGATGTAAGGGAACCTATCATTATTCATGTTGGAACAAATAATACAACAAAAAGAAAAAGCAAATGAAAATTATGAACAGTTCTGGATGAAATTTGAATATCTAGAATTGCATGTCAAACTGACCTAATATTTTTTATTTTATGACAACAGGTATCAGATGGCCGAAACCTTATTTGTTCAAGTGTGGTGTAGGTCAAAGTACAACATTTGTTTAGGCAACAATTATTCGCTTAGTGAAGGACTTCACCTTAATTAAATGAGCGAGGTACCCTGTCGCTTAGGTGAGAAATTAAATCGAGAATAACAGCAACATGGCGTTTTGGAACGTCGATGACTTTAATAAGTGTAGTCCAAATGTGGAACGATGATGTTTGGTATCAGTAATGCAGGCTCATGTGATTTGAAAGTATAATTAGATAAATTATCAGATGGCAACGAGGATTTTAAAGAGTAAAATTAAAATTGAATTACGTTCGGATTCATAGAAACGCACAACGTATTATTATAAGCAGCCTATCCGAAATGAAAGTGTTTGACAAACATAACACATTTTTACTGAAAAATAGCAGCCCTGCAGCTAGGTTGCTGTTAGCCAGAGGTCGTTGGGATATTAGATGATTTAGCTAAACGCAAGCTAGTGAAATATTTTAGCCTGAACAACATTAGCATTGTCGAGATGTTTCTGTTTAAGATGTTGTGGTATGGTATTCGAATTCTACGGCAACCGGAGCGAGCTTGCATTCCGTGTACTGCTCCGCCAATACTTCCGTGTCTTGTCATCGCGTTTGCTGGCGTCCTTGGATGGACAGGTATCTGAAGTCGTGAGATATTCGAGGCCAGAGTTGATTTCCCGACTCGTTCTCCTAAAACTATGCTAGAATGTAGTATGCATTCAACTGTAGAATGCTAGCTGAGAGATTTTGTATTTTTAGTCTGACAATGGAAACAAATGAATCGACTTTTTTGAAGAAACACAGAACGAGTTTCTTTTTAGTAGAAATGCTTCTCCGATGGAGTGATATTTACTGTCATAAACTTGTGATAATTTGTACTGCATGTTCTTTCTGCGGAATTCTCTTGGCTGGGAATGCCATTGTGTGAATTTTAGCCTTAAATTTGAATTTTTATTATTCGTTTTAATACGCGTGATTTGGCTCTGGAAGTGAATTGTCTGATTGTAGTAGTCGTCGGTCTAAAAGCAGAGCGTTTTTCACTGACGTCAGGAAAGGATTTTTCGCAGAAGAGTATCGATACTCTGCTGTGAAAAAAAAAAAAAAACAAATAATTTTATCACATAACTATTATTATCTGCAACGTAAGTCTGTGGGACTCCTGTAATCTCAATATGCAGGTAACGCTGCCAGATTCTTTTAGAGTTGCTTATCCAAATTATCATTTAATGTGTTAATGTCTATTTTAAGAATTGAATCAAAACCCGTTCTTATTCTAGTAGATGTAGGTAATGTAAGCTACTGAAGGTTATCGGGCATTTCTTCAAATAGAGAAGACGAATCTTCATTCTTTTTAGGGAATGATACGGTTTGCAGAACTCCCCCCCCCCCCTACTTGTCTGGAATTTTAAAAACAACTCAAAACACTAATTTATTACTGTAACGTATATTTTTATGCTTAGTATGCCAGAAGGTGCCCAAAATCTTGACAGTGGCTGTGATCTTTTGGTGTTTTACGCAAAGAAAAATCGCTACCTCCTACCTTCTAGCCCATTACGGTATCAATGTATTAAGGCTTATAACCTTTCATTGGTCGGATTGACATTAAAATATATACATGCTAGTATAACAGTGCTGTCACTCTGTGCGAATGGATCATGAATTTAATGATCTGCACTAAAATTTCTGTAGTCATTTTTGTTTTAATTTGATGACGTTTAGGTTTGAATTCTCCAAACCTAAACTTGATGTTACAGAAAAGTTCCCGGATTGGATCCACTTAAAACCCCTTAACTTAGTTTCAGATCATTGTTCTTTTCAAACAGCTTGCGAATTGAAGCGCAGACGCAGCCCACCCCTTCCCCCGCACTACTGATATGTTATAATAAAGACAGATGAAGATTAGTATAGTATCAAAATTGTATCTGTTCTAGCTAGAATTTCAAGTATTTATACGAGTATTTTAGCACATTATTTAATATAGTTTCCTATTATCACTTCTTATTCACACTCAACGCTTAAGTACACGGATAAATGTACAGAGTTTTAGAGTGGCAGAGATGGGTTATTTGAGAAAAGTACGAGTAGTACTTTTCTCAAATAATGGTTTTAGAACCATTTATTATTCTGTTTTCATTAATATTTTCGAACTGATGCTACAGGTTTGTTGTCAAAAAATGCAGATGACACTTAATTGCAGGACAAATGAACACTAGGGATGACAGTGCAATTCTAGAAAATGACTTGAACATGTCTCTATAATATTTCAAAGTATAAAACGTTACATCTTTTAAATTAATATAATTTAGGAGATATTGAATGTGACACGGTTTGGCAATAAGTACGTAGATCGGACCTGTCAACTCCATAGATATTTTTTATTTTAGGCCAATTTGCTATATATATATGACATAAAAGTATCAATTAGTATAGACCTAAACAAGCATACTACACTGCTGATCTTCGTGGTTTCAATTTATATTACTTCATTGATATTTTATATCGTAAGCAAACAAAAGTTTCTATGAGAAGGAACCTCACGACTTGCTTTTTGTACACTGACAGCAATTGTGATTTCACTGTAAGTCGACGTAAGTATCCACTGTTATGTAAAAATAATTTGCTAGGAAGTGGTGCATTTACTTTGTGCTTATTGTTCCATTTACAATTGGGAAAAATATGGAGGCAATTTAAATTGGATATATTCAGATTTATGATAATCCAATCTAAGAACGGGTGTAATAAGTGTAGAGTACATCCATATTATAGATGGCATAAGGAATAGATATAAGAAAACCCTGTTCTAGAGACCAAACATGGAGCTTTTTAAGCCACTTCAGACCTCCAGTAAGTATGACGGTAGTATCACACCGGAAGGAGAAAATTATCTACCGCTTCATCTCCAAACAGTCACATTTATGGCATTGCTCACTTCTATAGTCTCCCATCACTTATGATCGGAGACTGTACCAACGCTAGCATCTTGAAGCGGTAGGTCTGTTTGCTTAAATTCTCAACAGCCATATTTTGGTAGATCAGGAGAATATCGATATCAACATTCATTAAATTATTTCCTCGAAAGAATAAATCTTGAAAAACTGAGAAGTGAGACGATTTGGTGAACTCTTGTGTTACAAAAAAAAAATAATAATAATAATCATTAAAGATAAAATGGTTGTTGCACTTAACTTTTTTAAGAAGTTTATTTACAGTAGATATACTTGTTAACTTCTTGGAGAAACACGAGGAGTAGATAAACAACACTTTAGCTTATTCTATAATCCGGGTTTCCTTTTTTTTTTTATGATCTTAATGATACGGTGACTCCTCCAATTGAAAAAAAAGGAAAAGAATACATGCACTAATTTAGGAATGATTTTTAGCCTGTTTTTTTTTGGGGGGGGGGGGGGGTTGTATTCTATCAGATGGTTCTCGGACCAATGCTAAGTCTTGAACTCAGGGTTTAGAATCTTCTGTTCTAAAACTGTAAAATAAATGCGATACATTGTTGAGAGAAATTAGACTAAAATAGAAAGGCGATCATAATTATTACTGGTTTCAAATTTACAAAAAAATAAATAAAAATAAAAAATCCGTCTTCGTATGGTATTTTTCAAAAGGTCTCGAGATTAAATGAAAATTTTAATACCACTTTTATCTATAAATAATAATATTTGATGGAATTACAAAGCAGTTTCGGCATATATGAATTATTTTAACTTTTGCAAAATTTCCTGCAGTTAGCTAAGTACTTCTTCAAGTACCCAAGAATATGGAATTTTCTACATTTCTTATTAACGTCTGTTCTCAAACACTGTGTATTGTTCTGTAATCTTCCGCACCATAGGGGAGGGCAAAGATAATCTTTGGACAGATAGTGTAGCCACTCCAATTACAAGATATCATGGCGTTACTTGGTTAATGTATACAGCGAGCATTTCAGAAACATTAACTTTTTTTTTTAAAAAAAAAAAATTACAGTGCAGGTGAGGATATTTAAATTTGTTTTAAATTCATGACAATTCTGTAATAAATTACAAGGATATTCCAGAATATGTATGCTAATATACTCGCATAAACCAAAATTGTGCTTGTAAGAATGAGTCAACTTGCTGATTATTTAATTAACTGCTTCTAGCGAATTAAACGCAGTCTAGCAAAAGTGGATAAAAAAAAATGAACGTGACTGACCTCTGGGATTTCCCACGGTTCCTCTTTGACCTTGTTTGTTTTATTTATTACCACTCTTCTTCAATTACGCTCATTTAACTGCAGTTCGCAAAGCATGTGGATGCCGGAAGTGAGATTCAGTTTGCAAGAATTTTATGCGTGCATCGCTTAAATGGTGGCGCCGTGAAAGCAATGAACTACATTTTCACTACAGGAATTCGAAATGTGAACGAAAAGAATATATATATATATATATATATATATATATATTCTTATTATAATTAAGAGTCGAATAATAGGCAAGTTGCACATTATTTTTAATGTTTTATCGCCATGGGGTTTACTATTTTTTTCTTTAATTTTGAAATCTTATTCACATTTTAAATTTGCTGAAATTTTTAAGATAACATGGATGGTTTTAAACTAATTTATATACTTGATCGCATAAAATAAATATATTTTCTGTGGGAGGGGAAGGACAGAACCGATTTAAAGAGTTCAAATTCTGTATCACGAATTCAGTACCAAATAGGCATCCATTTTTTTTTTTTTTTTTTTGATTTATTTCGAACATGGAACAATGAAATCAAACAATAGTGGTGAGCTCTAACAGAAATAGACTTCTTGTCATCTTTGTCGAAAGTTGAGAGGAAAGTGATTTTATACGTATGGCCTTGACATCCTCAGCATGCAGCTGAATGAATTGCTGGAAAAGATTACAAAGCGTGTACCTGTCTGAACGTGAACGCTTGATGGGTTTCGAGGTCGCCAGTTGTCTCGCATAATCCCTGGAACATGTCTCTTCCTTAAAATCTTTTTCTCGATCGAAAGAACGGTTTCTTTCTAGGAAGAGGAGTTGCTATTGTTATTTTAGTTAAGAGACATTTATAGTATGTTAATTACAGCAGATGACTAAAAGATTTGGATCTCGTTGTTCTGCTGATAAGCAGGCGCAAACTAGTCCTAAGCCATTCACAAAAGAGCAGATAGCCTGCTTTTATGACTTAGCATGTTTCTATTCCGGATCAATCCTGCTGGTCCGGAGTAGAAAAACCCATCGCTTGAACAAGTTCCACGTTTGGTTCCAAGAGCAGCGTTTCCGTATCATGTAAAAAAATATATAAAATAATGTACTATAGAGTTTGTAACCTTTCGTGGGGTTGGATCATATAAAAATAATTTACACTATGGCTATTAGTTTCAATAATTAAACTATTTGTATTTAATTAAATATAAATTAGAAATAATTGTAGAAATATAAGTTTCGGTAAGGAAATACCGTGAGTAGACATATTACTAGCTATTATAATAACGGAATTAACTCGTAAATTATTCTTTATTCGTAGAATTTTCACCTGAGTATCACAGGCATCATCAGTACAGGTACAAGGCTAATTAAACAATAACTGTTATATTCACAAAGCGCCACCTAAGTAGCTAAGGTTAAATTTCCTAAATTTATTTAATTATTATTTTTATTTTAAATTATTTAAATTTAATTATTAAATAATTATTTAAATATTCAATTATAATAATTAAAAAATAATTATATTATTTTTAATAAATATATATGTGTATAAAATTATATGTTAGGAAAGATTTGCTGCTTTATAAAGTACTATCTCCCACAAGGGGGAAAGACGTAGACCATCGGATCTGTTTAGGTTAGGGGAGTGAAGTAATGTTTCACATGTTTCTTTGTATAGCCGTCCATTAGGAACCGACTTTTGTGAATGACTTTTGTCTTATTCCACTTAACTTTATATCTGGTGTTGATGGCATGTTCTGCAATTCCAGACTGTTCGGGTTCAAGGTACTGGATGTACGACTGGTGTTACTTCTAACCGGACCAATATCTCCTGCTATTGCTAACTACTTCATGGAGCATTTCGAACAGCGTATCTTTGACAACATTACACCCAGACCTAGCATTTGGTTCAGATATGTGGACAACATTTTTGCCATATGAAAGGGCACCTCAGAAGAACTACAATAGTTTCTCTCAAAAATTAATGCACTTCATCCAAGGATCCAGTTCACCCTAGAAGTAGAAGTAAATAAGCAGTTAGCCTTTCTAGACCTCTTGATTCTTTGCCAACCAGATGGTTATCTACAATTCACAGTCTATAAGAAAGAGACTCATACAGGCCAGTACATCCACACTGAATCACATCACCAGCCCAGCCAAAAGGCAGGTACTATAAAAACACTAGTTCATAGAGCCAACTCCTTTTGTTCTTCAGAAGAACTTTTACAAAAAGAATTAGTGTATTAATTCCTCCTTCATATCCAATGGCTATAAGTCCTTCATAAAAAGAGCTTTAAGTAGTCATGCTCCAGCATCCTCTTCAAGTACAGAAGAACCTACACGTATACCTATCACCTATGTAAACGGGGTTAGTTAACGCATAGCTAAGGTGCTAAAACCACTAAATATCTGTGTGGCTTTTCGACCCATCAGAAAAATCTCTACATTCCTAATGTCTCCAAAGGACAAGCTCCCACATCTCAGCTATCCAGGTGTCTACTAGATTCCCTGCTTGTGTGAATTATCATATTTCGAACAAACAGGAAGATCTGCTCAGGTCCGGTTAGAAGAACACCAGTCGTACATCCAGTACCTTTTGAACCCGAACAGTCTGGAATTGCAGAACATGCCATCAACTCCAGACATAGAGTTAAATGGAACAAGACAAAAGTCATTCACAAAAGTCGGTTCTTAATGGACGGCTATACAAAGAAACATGTGAAACATTACTTCACTCCCCTAACCTAAACAAATCCGATGGTCTACGTCTTTTCCCCTTGTGGGAGATAGTACTTTATAAAGCAGCAAATCTTTCCTAACATATAATTGTATACACATATATATTTATTAAAAAAAATTTAATTATTATAATTGAATATTTAAATAATTATTTAATAATTTAAAATAAATAAAAAAATAATAATTAAAGAAATTTAGGAAATTTAAACTTAGCTACTTAGGTGGCGCTTTGTGAATATAACAGTTATTGTTTAATTAGCCTTGTACCTGTACTGATGATGCCTGTGGTACTCAGGTGAAAATTCTACGAATAAAGAATAATTTACGTGAGTTAATTCCGTTATTATAATAGTTAGTAAATTGTAGATATACTTAGTTATATTATAATTATTTAATCACAAAGTATAAATCAAATTCTAGTGTGCTTTACACCACGCTTGAAGATCCTTGGATGGAACTTATATAGTAGCTTTCAAAAAAGAAAGTATCCTGAGAACGATTTTCCTTTATGCATTTTCTTTGGGAAAATGCACAAGGACTGATATTCTCAAAATATTTGGTTGTTCAAGATTATGATTAGCTTGAGTCTTTGCTATTCAGCTAAGGTCGTTGTAACTAAGCAGTTTTGCTAACGAGACTTTATGCATCTGTCGAAATTTTGTACATAATGCACTTTCCCCACAACTGAAGAATACCACCTGGTTTTAACTTTTTTTAGCGATCATCCCTTTAAAAAACGGTAGGTTAATACGAGGATTACGTAGAATTTTTATTAGTGTTGCAATTTAAAAACTTATATTAACTATGGCTTTTTCAGGGTTTATAAAAAAGTACATCCAGTACAGTCGATTGGCAATCTGCCAATCAGGATCGCTACTCATTTCAAGGATGATAACATCGGAGTGACTTTCAAGCCAATTCAAATTGTTCGCAGCCCTCTCTCTCCTAATGACAGCATCTCCATATTATAAACACCCCGGAGTCTATAGGATGCCATACCGTGATTTGGTCTACATAAAGTAGTCAAGCCATAGTTTTGAGATGAGAAGAAACATGTTGGAGACATAGAGCATAAAAGAAAAAAAGATCTGGTCTACACTGCCCTTCAACTACCAGCCACACTGTAGAACTGGGATATTTCCGCTATACCGTATTCAGATTTTTTTTTTTTCCTCTTTAAACTTCTCGAAGAATCCGTAACAGAGTTATTAATTCACATGAATCTCTTAACAGAAACCAAGGACTCGTATTGAATGACATCTGGAAATCTCCCATTAAACCTTTTTTAAAAAAATGTAGAATTTCAATTTTTCCAACGGTTGTCTTCAGTCTTTACCGGTCAAAGCTGACGCATGTGGCATGCGTCAGCTTTGACCGGTAAAGACTGGCTACAGTGGAAATAATCGAATGAATTCGTTTATTTCCACTGTAGCGATTCCTTCAGCGTTTTAAAGAGCTGATTGGATACCGCTGTTCGCATCACAGCTGTATTTTTTTTTTTTTTTTCATATTAGAAACACGGCATCTTAACAATTGTGTTAAGTTAATTAATGTGTTGTGTTAGTGCCTAGTTTTTTTTTATTATAACCATTTCTATATAAACTTTAATTTACAAATTAAAGTTTTCAATGTTTAGTCCAAAATTCATTTTCTCGAAAAAGAGAAATATTCAAGTACTTAAATGTTACTCTGTAATATAATTTTTGCCACTACAGAAAAGTCCCCCCCCCCCAAAGTATCAAGTGCTTTCTATTGGGGCCATGCTCCACAGTTTGAGAACAACCACCAGAATTTTAGCACTCGACACATGCAAGTATTAAAAATTTGAATTTCTTTTCATTAGTTCATATTTTACTATTACTACTTTCTTTTTTTTTTATTCAAGAAAAACTCCTTACTTTTTTTTTCTTGATAATACCTAGATCTCTAAATAGGATCGGATTTCTCTTTTGGGGCAATTTGGACACTTTTAGTCTCTCGTGGAACAAACGCATTTCGACCATAGCTTCTTCACCTTGTAATCATCCTCCTTATACGTATATTAGTGGCCCGTTACGTGCGTATTAGGCATGACCTATTACGATTTGAAACCGAGACCGCCTCGAGGATAAGGTTGTTAGTCTTATGCTTCCCGGTGTGTCCTATGTCTGCAGATGTGTGTGTTCACGGGGGACCAGTTTGCCTGTTGTGGGGGAAGAAAAACCCGAGTTTCCGAGAGACCGGCTAACTCACCTTTAGTCGAAAGAGACCAGATAAAGGTTCCTCACTTCTTGAACGGGAATCGAACCCAGGTCTTTCCGACCCAAAGGGCTACGTCTATACCAACCGAGCTACAGAGGCTACCTTCACCCTGTAATAACTAGATGTATTTTTCCACTCAACACACTACTTCCTACTTGTGCAATTGCTGACATTGTATCAGTTCCATTTATACATAACCATGGAATTGTTCATGCATTTTGAGTGGTGTGGTAAACCGCACCACTCAAAATGCTTGATGCCATCCGGATAAGGGTACTCATTTAACTAATATTTATTTTTCTCACAGATTTACTTAAATCATCCATCATAGACGTTCTGTTCTCTCTTTATGCCTTTTCTACATATTGTTATGGAAAATGTTCTTCAACTGGCTACCTTCATTCCTCCACTTTCTTCCAAATTTATCAGAACATGAGCAGCTGTTGGTTAACATCCATACTCAGTTGAGCTGATATTTAACTATATGTCTAGGAGGCGGGATCACCCAGGTTTTTTTTTTTAATTTTTTTATGTGTAACGTATTTTTCCATGCTCACTTTTTGCATCTTTAGGTAGATGACCAAAGCGGAAGGAAAAATAGTACCATATTCTGATTAATCGAGTACATCTCTAAATCTGTCATCATCTTGAGCATCAGTGAATTGAATAAGAAAAAATATTTCACATTTAAATTCTTATGAAGCAAGTCCGGAAACCTTGTTCTGGAGACTTAAACGTGGGACTTTTTTCCCAAGCCACTTCAGGCCTTCAATAAGTGGGATGGTAGTCTCACACCGAACGATGAAAATCATCTACAAGCAATCACAAACATCAATCCTTACGGCGGGATTCCAATCCATAGCTTGTTTGGAGATGGCGTACGCCAGCCCGTCTGGCTTATATAATTTTATATAACTGAGTTTTCCGAGAATTTGTATTTAATGAGAGGATGAAGAACGACGGTTTTCAGTCGGCAAATATATTTCCAGTGCTGTTCGAGATAGGCGTACTCACATTTTAAATAAATGTTCCTCACATCATTTGAGAATCAAACCCAGAACTTTTCCAGCCAAAGGTTGTATGTTCTTTGTTTTTTGCCAGCGATACCGAGCGTTTGCATTGAAATCTCGCGAGATCACTACGGTAAATTACCTGTTTAGACATCGTTTGCTATTGTACGTGAGTATGATTTAGTGTTCCTTACTATTCTGTTCACTTGACTCTCTTTATAAACCTTCCAAATCATAATGTCAACAAGACCCAAACCTCAACCACCGTACTTTATATTCTGCCTCCACAGAACATTTGAGGTGGAAAAACTCTTTTTTTTTTTTTTTTTTTTTGGACAGACGCAGAGGCAGTCTTCTCAAGGAAAGGGGATGAATAGGAGAGACAGTTTATAAACCGGAAATGCTAAGAAGGAAGGGGAATGACTTGATTAAACAAGTGCTAATAAAGCGATTACGCATGGTCACAACAGTACATATCATAAATATTTGAAATTAACCTATCGAATAAATTTTATTCAGCTCTGACCTGTAGGGAATGACAAAGCAACTTTAATACGTCGCACGTGAGTGAGAATGTTTCCTGTATAGAATACATCATCAGTATAGTTATAAACAACAATAGGAATTACATTTAAAAAAAATTAGACAATGGAATAAGCAAAACTTGTATGTGGTGTTAAATCAATTGAATAAATTTAAATGGAAAAGAAAAAGTTAGCAGAACACGTATTTGATGCCAAGATGGCAGGAAAAAGACCCAGAAGATCAAGATCTATATTGTCATCTTCGATCAGATGGATGTCAATTGTGGCGTTAGCATTTCGTTGTTACTGTTAAAATTTAATCATGTCAAATAGGTAACTTTCATGTACAGGTTAGAAACTGAATTTCGAGAGTAAGAGGCCGCGTTTCTATCATCCTCTGTTATTTTTTGCTTCCACCTTCTTGAAGAACGAATTATTATATGTAAGCCTAAATAATCTTTTGCAATAACGAGTGTTTGAACCAAATTTTACCAGAATTCCCAGATTTGGAATTCACAGAATTTAAGATTTTGAATCCAACTTTCCCGTATTCTGAAGGAAGCTTATTTAAGATGAAATTTTGACAAATAAGTTCGACCAGAGATGAGAGAATCCTTGACACTTTTGAGCATGGCAGAAAGCGAATCCATTCTGATAATAGGGTAATCAATCCGTTTCGTAGGGAGAGTTTACACGTCGTACAACTAGCTCTTCTTTTATGACCATTCTAGTTTTTAAAATGGTAACTATTTTGCTTGTATAACAGTTGAAAAATTTTATGTAAGAAGCGCGTGATTTCGCGTGTTGGTAACGAATTTGTACATCTCTTGTTCCTTTCTCCCCTTCAACACGAATCGACTTTTCTTGGCACTCTGCCAGCTACGGTTCTCTCAATTGTGATCCACGTAAGAATCACTTATAGCAGGATTAATTTAAAAAAAAAAAATGAAAGGCGGCTTTGTGGTGTGTGTGAGGGAGGGAGGGAAGATCTTAAAGATGTAGGCGATCTAATCATAGATATCAAACAGTTAAATAAATTGCTTTAACAAAAGCAGCACAATGGGTATTATTACCTGAAGAATTAAATAAGATCAAGTAGGTGGTTTCATCTGGTAAAACCCTAACCTTGCTTACTGTAGTCGTGAAGCAGAAAAAGGCCATATTTGATCTTTAGCGCAGGGTTCCCCAAATTTAAAACCTGTAGTAGCAAATAAGTACCTGAAGGTTGTATGTTTTAAATCTTTTGATAATAAATGAAGTTTCCGTTTAGAGAATACTAGAAAAAACGTCTTCATAATCTTTCGACATAAGTATGGCCTCGGCATACTTATATCAAAAATTTTTTACCTTTTATACTCTTTAGGGCTTATTTATATCGTTACTTAATGAATATAATAAATCATTAAGGGTTGAATATTCTTGGACACTTTCCTTGTATGTTTTCATAGCAATTAAAGTTGCTAATTAATGGAACATAATTTGTTAGTTGTTTGCCGAAAGATGTCGAATCTTACCAATTTTTTTCGTGCATTGCTTTCAGGAAATAACAATTCGTAAAATTTGGTGGTTCAGTAATGTTTCGATATCTGTGCTTCTGTGTATAGTAATTGAAACACTGTTTTACTATTCGGTAAGCCTCTTACCAAGCCACAATCTGTTCTTAAATGCTCTTTGAAATATAATTCTCAACTTCGGCTCGTTTTATAACAAAATATGCTCTAAGATTTTTTATTTATTTATTTTTGAGAGGAGCCGGGGTATCATTATGATAGACTTTAGAATAAAGCAATAAAAAATCTAGAAAGTTCCGTAGAACTTCTCTAAAA
This sequence comes from Typopeltis vanoorti, assembly GCF_054136105.1. Lineage (NCBI taxonomy): Eukaryota > Metazoa > Arthropoda > Arachnida > Uropygi > Thelyphonidae > Typopeltis > Typopeltis vanoorti. The sequence continues at coordinate 63,609,040 of NC_143551.1, forward strand.
ACTGAAGGTAGCAAATTTTTGCTATTAATGTCCAATGTGTTATACACCTTTCAATCAAGAAGCATTTAATTTTTCGTGCATAAAACTTCGCGAACATTTTTTTTTCTTTGTGAAGTCTACAGTGTATCATATCCTCATTTATTCGGAAATTGGATGATGTGTGTCTTCACGACTTTAATCAGATGATTCAGTTTAATCCAGACTAATCCTAACATGACTCATCTTGAAAGGGCAGCTAGCGAACTGTGTCAGCCCAGTTTAAGCGTAACGTAAAGTGCTCAAGCTTGAACTTTCTTTATTTTACAACGATTACACATCATTCGTCACTTCACAAGCTACCTCTCTCTCCTCCACAAAAAAAAAAGAAAAAATTCACTGAGGACGTCCTTGACCTCATTTGAAAGTTTTAAGTAAGTTCTCTTTCTTTGAAACAAATTACAGTATTATATTCTACAGAAGCGAAAAAATGGGAAAAAAAAAAAAAGAAATGCCAAAAAGTAACACTTATGTCGTAAGTCATTGCTGACAAGGCAATATTCAGTTTCCTCATACTATTGTGATCATGCCACTCTTTCTTCATTGTTAGCTTTCCAAATTTGTCATTATCTTTGTCTTGTACTATTATTATTTACGGATGGTCTTTTAGTTCGATGCAACTGGGCTTTAATTCGCGTTTTCCCTTGGTAACATTTTTTTTTTCAAAAATAGTATACGCTCCAACTAGACGCTGATTTGATTATGAAGTAAAAATGATCTATAATTAACTGTGATTAATAAAACATTTTGCAAAATGTTTCTACAGAAAATCTTCCTAATATGAATTTTAGGCCAGGTGGCCTGGTCCGGCCTCATGCCATCTCTTTCTTGGTCTTCCGATTCTTCTTTTCCACTTATTTTATATTTGTATATTTTTGGTAGTCTGCTGTTGTCCATTCGATTTAAATAGTCTATCCATTTTTGTTTATACTGTTTTATGTAGTAATTAATTGGTTTTATATTCAGGGATTTTTTCCTCCGAAACGACTAAAACAATAAATAACAATAATAGACACAATTCAAGAAATAAGACTACGATGGTTTGGCCATGGGAACAGAAAGATTACCAACTAAAGCCCTGAATACAACGATGGAAGGTAAAAGATCCAAAGGGCCGTCCAGAATTAGTTGAATAGACAAAATTAGACCCAAAGCTTTTAGTGTGGTGGAGGTATGTAGATGTCTTCATAATTTGAAGGGACACAAAAACAGCTCTTTTGGACTTTTTAACCAAAACTAATTCTTTCCATAAAAAAATACAATTCACTTTGAAACTGGAAAAAGATAATCAACTACCATTTCTGGATACCCTAATCAAGAAACTAGCAGATGGACATATCAAGGTAACAGTCTACCGCAAACCAACACACACTGGACACTACCTTCATTTCAAATCAACTCGCCATATTTCCCAGAAGCTCAGCATAATACATATGCTCAAAAATAGAGCCACCAACATCATCTCAGACGAAAAAGAACTCTTTGAACTTATTCATCAGAGATTAAAAAAAAAAAAAAAAGCTATCCAAGGAATTTGAAGGGATATCCAAGGAATACATATGCTCAAAAATAGAGCCACCAACATCATCTCAGACGAAAAAGAACTCTTTGAACTTATTCATCAGAGATTAAAAAAAAAAAAAAAAAAAAAAAGCTATCCAAGGAATTTAATCAACAAGATTCTTCATAGCAATCCTCACAGCAACAATCTACCATCACTCAATACAGATCATCCATAGTTAGTCCTTATGCAGGTACAGTGTCGAAAAAGATTTGCAAAATTTCTTAAGTCTTTGATATATATATATCCAACTGTTTTTTCTGAGGTTCATTTCTGCCGTTTGAATTCGTTTTTCATCTTTCCTTTTAATGGTCCATGTTTCGCTTCTGTACAGTAGAGTTGGTTTTGACGAGATATTATATAGTCTGATTCTAGTGTGTTTTTGCACTAGGGTGGCTTAAATATATTATTTATTATGCCATTTACTTTGACAAAGTTTGATATTTTAGTGTCTGTCTTCTTCGTATGATAAATCACATCTCAAGTATTTGAAAGTATTTACTTGTTCTAATATTTCATTCATATTTTAAGCAATTTTTGTCTACTAATTTTGTCAAGGGCTTTTTCAATACGATGGTTTGAAACCCCACGTGTGTTCCTACAGAAAATCTAGAGAAAGAAATTACTTTTTGAACTTCGTTTTTTGTTTTAGTCTTTTGTTAACGTTCTTTTTCTGAATATTTTAAAAATTATTATTTTTTAATTCAATGATTTTATTTCCTTTTGAGAAATGCGCACTCAAAGAGGGCTACAAATAAATCGCGTAAGATAAAAAAAAAAAAAAAAAGTCTGTTTCCAAGTACATCGTAAATCAATGACTGTGATGAATTAATGCAAGTAGTTTATTACTTGGGGTATTTAATTATATGATAACCTGAAATAAGATAGGATAATGATCGTTTTGGGAAATACAGCAGAAGAAACTAAGATTGCAGTTAACTTCCTGCCTTCTCTGCATACTTTGGCTTTATATATATAATATGAGATTTTTTTTAGATGAAGGAATAAAATGCACAGGCAACGCGTCTTCAACCGATTTCAACCACTTATTTGTCGAAATCGGTTGAAGATGCAATCTGTAGCAGTGCTTGCCGCACTTTACTATCTTCCTATTCTACAACCCCATTCCATCTTGGTCCATTTGGACGGAACATCTTAAACAACAGAGAACGACTATATCCCAGATTTTATATAATATACCTTAAATATTTAATGTTAAATGCATTAAGTATGCAAGTTTTTTCGTTATGCGTTCTCCTCGTTATTCGAGGGAATTGAGAAATGTAAAAATGTGCTAATCTGTTCCTCTGTTTGTAATCAATTTCTAGTGTGCCAGAACACTCCAATTTTCATTCTTACGAGGGTGTAAAGATAAGGGAAACTGTAAATGATATCTTTATTGGACGCAGACTGCTGTCCTTCAAGTGTGCACATGTCGGACCGAAAAACACACACACACTCGCACTCTAATGATCTTGATTTATGGGGTAAACGGCCTAAGTGATCAATAGACTCTGTTTCCTGGCATAAGATGTTTTCCACCCCTCCTTACATCTTCCCATTCATCATTCTTTAAGTTGTTGGTCAGGTTTTGAGGTCATACACATCCTCTTCCTTATATTCAGGAAGGAAAAGAGCCACCCATACTGGTGATTTCCTCTCCATTACTCTTTAGGGCTAGATCATGGCAGAACCCTACAGAACATGACGGACACTGGTAAATAAAAGTATTAATAAATGATACATCTGTCAGTCGATTTAATATGAAGATCACGCATTTTCATGGCCCCACCTTTATGAACATGATGTTTAATGCAGTCTTTGAGGGGTTAAGTGTGTTTGATCCCTTCAGCAGTTTTATTTATTTATTTTTTTTTTAAATCGTTTCAGTAACTTTTTAAATACCGAGCTCACTAAATTGACTGATTAGTGCCTCCACTTTATTCCACGGGAAATAATTGTGCTACACGAAAAATAAAAGTACAATGAGATGAATCGGATGAAAAGCCTGACAAGAAAATCGAATTTTATTTCAAATATTGAACAATAACAACATCTACATTCACGTAGTCAAAAAAACACCTGTTATTTTCTACTCAAACTATTTTTAATAATTTTTTTAAATACTTTTTTTCACTTATGAGGTGATTATTAATACCCTGGCTTGAAAAAAAAAATGGTAATCCTATTGCAAGTGTCACATTTCGTTTTAAACTATTTATTAAATTATTAATTTTAATTACTGAATGAATATAATTATTGAAGTTTACGAAACATAAAAACGAATATATTTGAACATTTTTAAAGAAAATACCTCTTTAAAAATTGCTGATGCGAATCTGTTATAGCTGTATTCTTTTCTGTAAGCCAGCAGTCAACTATCTCATTGTCGTATAACTAAAATTGAAAATAGCAAATTAAATAGACGGTACATAATACTTGAAGATCTCTGTCTCCCTTCCATTTCATTTTAGAGAAACACTCGAGTGTTCTTGTAATAGTAACTTATGTGCTTGTGTGGAAAATAATGGCAAAGCTCCAAAGTAGAAGTCCTATTAAGTTGCTATATATGATCATTATCGCGTTCTGGCGTGCAGAATACTCTGATAGTTCAGCATAATTAAAATTTCATTACTAGTTTCCAATTAATAACTTTTTTCCAACTTAATTTATTTGTGTGGTGTCTGTTTTATAAGTTTTTTATTTATTCGTCTTTTAAAATACGTACTCCAGATTCCATGAACCTTCCTATTTCTTTTTTTTTTTTTTTTTCTGGCCTTTTTATTTTATTTTTAATTTTTGCTTCAAAACATCTGTTTTCTTTGGTCTTTTACTCCTTTTCCATTTAAGTGACCATATCTTTGTGCAAGTAGAGTTCTACTTGCACTTTCGTGAATCTTAATAATGTTCAAGTTTGTTTTTTCTTTTCTTTCTTTCCTTCTGATATCTTCATTTTTGATGTGATTCTTCCATTGATTTACTCTCCGAATTTTTCTCGGAACTCTCATATCTGTCGTCTTCAGTCTTGGATCAGCTGCTTTATTTCTAATTCAGTTCTCAAATCCTTATGCTAGAATTGGTTTGAACATAGTTTCTCTTTTACTGTTAGCTTGGTGATTTGGTTGATTTTTCTCTTGTTCCATATTCATCTGGCTCCCATAGAATATTTAATTTTGCCGTCGTCATTAAAAATTGCACATAAATAGCTGAAATGTTATGATACCTGTTCCGTAGGTTTATTATTTGAAATGCAGTTGGTATATTTTCATAGTTTTAGTCTTTTTATTGCCTATTTGCCACGGTAATTATCTAAATGGATTAACAAGCCTAAGGTATTTGTTTAGTGGATTTATTTAGGAGTATAGCATAATCAGCATAAAGTAAAGAATTTGGATTAATATCTGATTTTGATGTCAGATTTAATGTTACTCCCTTCCTATTCTCTATAACCCTCATTGTTGCATTGTGTCTTCTGACACACGTACTCCATGTGTGCGATAACAACATTGAGCAAAGTTTCTCTACTATAACAGCTTGCTTCTGCATCGCTTCTTTCTTCAGAACCAGGCAGGAAGCGGTTCCATCATTGATGCTGAGAGGAAATGTGCTTATATTCTTGTAAAGCAGCTTCATCGACTGAACGGTGCAACATTAAAGCCCATCTCTTTTGTTCAGCCGAGGTAGGCGTAATCGGTGTCCTTCCATCAAGCACCCATCCAGAGGTACGTCGACAATCATCCTTAATACGTGAAGTCCTAGAGGCAGTAAGACATATTTCTGAAGTAGAGAGAGAAAAAAAAAAAAATCTGTAATGCGGATAGACGTAATCTAGGGCACCTTAACCATCGCGATGGAATCTCAAGACCTCCATGCTTTACAGTGGCATGGAATAATGCTACTGGCATATCGTGAGGAAGACGTAACTATGAACGGACTGCTGAGTGAACTGCATCCATCTGAAGAAAGAAAAGATTCTAGAGTGGATGGGAAAAAGGAACGGCCTGTTGGAGAGAACACCAAGGTATCGCCACTCATTCAGAGCCGAAACAGAATGCGAGGGCATTAAAAATAAATCTGTCATTACTTAAATTATTAGCTCTTTATACTTAAATAAATCTGTCATTATTCTATGATATTATATTCAGCATATATGATTTCAAAAATAAAATTTTATCTCGTCATACAGTAATATATTTTAATTGTGATTTCAAAACAAGTGCAGGTGCCTTTTTTTTTTTATGAACAAAAAAAAATGAAAATATGACAAAAGATGGAACCGTTTATTATCATCGAAATATCTCCAAATTTCGATTTCCTGTGATCTGTAACTGAATGTTTATTTACGAGAAAATGATCTTCATACAGTATGGATGCATTAATACTTTGTGGACATAATGTAAAATATTTATCGTGGTAAATATTTGCATATTACTGCACAGCATGATTGTGCAATATTCAGATGCATTAAGAAAACTTTATAAATATGAAATTTTTATATAAGCTGAAGGCGACGTCTCGCGACCGCCGGGCAGAGCTAAATGTTAAAACATCTTGCTATTGCTGTTCTGACACAAAAATATAATGACCATAGGTTGCTCAGGATGCTCTGAAAAGGGCCATGTGTTGCACAAGACACAATGAGCGCCGGCAACTGGAAACACTTATTTAGACATAATACATAACAAGTATGATCGACTTTGAGTGCGTTCTGACACATAAGTGATTTTTTTTCCGATTTCTTTCGTATTTAGATGTTTATTATACATTTAAATAATAATTTTAAATGATTGTATTAAAATTTTAATATACACTGTGAAAGAAATATTAATTTTAGGAAAATTTTAAATTTAATTTAAATTTAATTAAACTTTTAATTTTAAAACATAACATTAGTTATGTTATGCCATATAAAAGAGTTAATGTTTGCTGTTCTTTATTCTGCCTTTACTTTTAAATGATACTGGAAAAAAAAAATCGAATGTTCATTCTTTTCAGCAGACATTCTAAAGAGAAGAGAGAAAACATGGTGAACTTGTTCGACTGCGTCATTACAGCAAGATTAAACTTCATTACAAAGTAAAAGGTCCATTCAGCTTGTGTAAGCGCATGCGTCTACTGGTGGGACATTCTTATCTGTTGTGTGATCCGAACACGTGGTCTAATGAGTCGGTAAGTTTGACAAATTATTTGTTAAATCAATCGTATACATTATAGTGGGTGCGAATCCAACACTACTATTGCCAATGAATGGATCCCCATTTCATTCAGTAACAGTATAAACAAAGTACGTTGATCTGCAGACCTCTTAAATCATATAGGCGCACAATACCTGTGTCAATGGTCCATGGTGTACTTTGGACTAGGAAACTCTGACGTTTGTCCACTGTGCCAAAACATCAGTACGCTAAGATGGTCTAACTATTTATCGGTATCAAAGCTCCCCCCCCCCCCCAACACACACCTGACCCATTTCCTTTTGGTACACTAGGGCAGTGGTCTCCAAACTTTTTTGATCGCGTACCTACCCCCAAGACAGAAAAAATAAATAGCGCGTACCCCCAATTGATTGAGAGTTTCTTTGGAGGAAATATTTTTAACCATTTATCCATTTTGTGAGGGTTAATTTGTAAAATTTAAATATAATTCATTTACTATTGATAATATCAAAACACATTTTAAAAAATGTAAGCAATTTTGATAATATTAATTCACTATTTCTAGGGTAAACGTAAAAGTAAGCACAAAAAAGCGTTGGAATTGCGCAGAAACAAAAAAAAAAAATCGTTAAACTTACTATTAATAGTCAAATAATTAATACAACTGTGGTGTGATCTGTAGATATCAGGATAACTAAGCAATTTTCCTTCTCTAGCTGGGCTTGTCAACACTAGAATGCTCTACAAACAATGGCAATGATACGAAGTAAGAGATTTACTCCCTAGTTTTAAAAAACATGACGGCTTTGCCACGGACGATTATGTGTGCAAAGTCGCCCAGTGTGCGCTACTCGCAAATTTAAGTTTACAGGATCTTTATAACGTCTTTGTCTATATTAGATATGTTTTATTGATGAAAGAAAGTAATATTCTTTATCTTTAATTAATTTTTTTCCTATCAATGTAAAACTTTTTTGACGTATCGACTAGAGTACCCCCTGGGGTAAGCATACCACACTTTGGAGACCACTGCACTAGGGAAACAATAATTATTAAAATGTGGTTCAATTGCAGTGTATTAAAATAAACAAAAGTTAAATTTAAAATGAGAACCCAATATTACGTTTCATTTATTCGATTTTGGTGTATCCACCTTACGTCAGTTGGGAGAACTTATGTGTAATCAAATTTTGAGACTCCGATAAATCGGTTCCGTATCATTTGTATTTGCACTACACCAATAAAGAGGACAACAAAGATGCTTAGAGGAAGATTGGAGAAGAGGCATATCTAGAATGTCATCATACGTTTTGAATCGTTTGCTTTGTTTATAGTAAAACATCGTATTTTATAAATCTTAAATCATTAAAAAGGACTAAAAACTGCTGAATATAAAGAAAAGTCAGTTAACCATTTAAGTTTATCTAGACGTTTTTAAGTATTTACGTGCGTGGGTATGCGCATACCGAAGTATATATTCGGCTATCTATTTTATAACCTTTTTTAGTTTAACCCGCCTCATGTAACTGGCTGAATTGACTATTCCTATGCTTAAAATATACAGTAAACTTAAGTAACTTAACGAAGTGCCTTTTGATACTTAGAAATATCACTAAATTTAAAACGATGACATAATTTTGATTGTCTATGTCAGGGACGTATTCATTGGTATTGTAGCATCACAATTATCTCCTCTATTTTCTCTCTCTCTCTCTCTCTCAAAAAAAAAAAAAAAAAAAAAAAATCATTATTGTATCTCCTTTTTCCACCTACATACGACATATAATAAATAAATCCTGGATACGCCCCTGTGTTGTGCAATGTTGTCTGTTTCTGAAATTAATGCGATCCTATAAAAAGAACTGAACTAAATACCTGACTAATATAATTACTTTTTTAATTATGCATTTAAAAAAAGTATGCGCGCATCGAAAACATCTTTCGTCAAAATTTTACATAAATTGATAATTAAAATAAAAAATAAATTTGTACTAAATTAATTTGTCTTGTCGCTTCCGCAAATGAAAAATTTGTGTAATTAGTTATTGTTTGGATTCGAAGCTAAAAGAGAGCTTTAAGTTCCAGTGAATATCATGGAAAGCAGTTGATTGTCAAATGTTAAATTGACCATTTTAGAAGGGGGGAAAATCTGACTAGTTTCTAGTAATTCTCCCCCCCCCAGTTCTCTCCTTTCTGACTTGCATCAGTTTATGTATGACGTTCTAGTAATATTTCTATGGAATCAAAGTGGCTGCCGGATCATATTCTGAGAACCAGAATTACAGTTGATCGGATTATAGCCCAAACGATTCTTGTAATGAGTTAGTCACTCGATACAGTATTTGGCTTAACAGTTACAACTGTGATTCTTGAACATAGTAAACTCGGATGCTCGCTGTCCTTATATACAGGGTGGCCCATAAATCACGAAGGGGTTTAAACATTTAATAACTTTTTAATGATAACTGAGACCATAGCTATTAGACCAGATAAGAAATTCATTAATAGGCCTCATGGAGTAATGCAGTATATTACACACAAATGCAATGACGTCGTCATGATTAAATATTCATGGATTTTAATAATATTTTTAAAAGTGAATTTTTAATTTTCACTGTTTATAAATTGCATACTTTTACAGAAAAATAAAACAATTTCATCAGCCGAATTCAGAGTTGGAGGCAATTCTTATGCTTATTGAACCGAAATAACATTATATATTCCTAAAATTTATATGTGATATATTTATGGAGTTTAGATAATGTATATTTTCCGACAACAAAAAAGTCTACAGAAACGTTTTACTACGAATTATATTGCATATGTTGTTAATGTTAGTGCACGTGCGATCAAAAGAATATGAATGTCTTCCTTGATAAGATTTATTTCTAAATAAATCTTTAGGATAAGTTTGTTTATGCACGTGCCGACTTTATGGTAGAGTGTCCGTCCATCATCGACCCTTTCTGAAAATAAACGTATTAATGTTTATTTGCAGAAAGACATAAAAGTTGATCTTATTTATGTTGCAATAGAGATGGAGTCTCTGGTTTCCACGGAGAGTTTAGAAAATCTGAGTTAGGAGATAGCGGGATGAATATCAAACAGGATACCGACATATTTTTGCCTTTAGTTGATGCATTTATTTTATTATTATTTTTTTTTTTTTACGTGATAGTTCATTTTGTTTGAAATAACTTAACTAGATAATCTTATTACAAAAAGAGCACCACTTTAGAATTGGTCCAGTTAAAATTATTAAGAGAATAAGCAGGTTTGTCATTATCCAGACCAGTATTACACTTGCAATGCAAATTTCATTGAGGATTTCAAATTCTATTTCAGTATATATTTTTATAATAAGATACGACAAGCATGAAATATTTGAGAGAGATTTTATTATGCAGGTGCCTTATTTTCAATGTGAAATATGAGCCTGCTTGGTGCCACAGATTTTCTTTATTCGCAAAGACAATTTGGCGATACACCGTTTGGGAAGCGCTGATCTAGACAACACTGTCGATTACAGTATGAAATTGAAGTGAATAACTTTAGGATAATGATAATCAAAAGAACGAAGTAAATTTGATTTCGTTTTTTACTTTAATATGACAATTTAAAGGGCAAAATGTATCGACTGATTTCAGTTTTGTCTAAACTGGATATAGGCACTAGATGCATCTTTATATGATATATATATATACATACTTCGATCAGAAGCGTAACATGAAATACCAGCGAACCCCCACGGCATTTAAGGACATGCTTCCCAAAATAAAATAATACTGTTAAAGTGCCAGGTGTCTGATTTTTTTTAAAATCTTGTACCGCACAGTAACACTGTATTTCTTTTCAGGTATCTAGTAGTATAAATATCACAGCTATGTTTAAACTAGAAATAACACAAGTGAGAAACGTAAAATAAAAGAGTCTCGGTGGTTGGTAAAAAGCCACTGTTTGTTTACAGTGAAGGTTTCTCCTTTATTCCTTCCATTGAATGTTTGTGTTCTAGACCAGCGCTTCCCAAACTGTGGGCCGTAGGTTTTGTTGAGGGGGGATGTGAAATAATGAAAACAAATTTAAAATCTTTTAAGACTAAGCAGCTTTTTTTTTATCTTAAAAGAAACGTATTTAATTTTTATTATTTCTTATTCATTTCAAAGCAGAAATCTAAGAATTGTAGTTTCAAATATTTCACCTGATATATGATATTGCTACATCAATATCATATTTCACCTGATATCGGTGTAGCAGTATCGAAACACATCCATCACATTAAATTGTTATTAAACTTCTTTTATGTTTTTAATTCTTTCTTTATTATTAATCGTTTTACGTTTCATGTGCTTGTACTGCAAATGTACAATAACAATAAATCTATCTATATAAAAATATGAAATAATGTGCCATGTCAAATGCGTATGTAAGATGATAAAAATGCAATATTTGCATTTGATTTTTGCAATATTCGCTGTGTATGCTTTGTATTGAATATGAATACAATAAATATTATAATAATATGTCTGTATTACGATTTTTTCTTTTCGAGGGGAGCCGTGAAATATTTTAATTTTCCAAAGGGAGCCCTGACATCCAGAAGTTTGGGAAGCCTGTCTAGACGAGCTTGTCTTTTTTTTTTTTTTTTTTTTGGTATACAGAAATTTTATAATAATACTTTCACAAATAAAAAAAAAACTAGTAAAAACTGTCAAACTCATTCTCATTATAGCATTGATATTATATATATATATGTGTGTGTGTGTGGAAAGTTTTTTACCTTGGGTATAATATATGTTAAAGATACCAAGTTTTTTTAAATATAAACCTGGTTTTTTACTCCATTACCCAAGTAAGCAAACAGACAAGTCAGTCAAATTTGCCTCTGCAAGTGTTGCAAGTCGAAGGCAACTCGTGGTAAAGGTAGAATAAGATCTAATCTCTCTCTCTCACACACACACATACATATATTATTGAAATTAGGATTTACTCGGGATGTATACATTTATAAAATTAATTTAACTAACTCGAAACCGAGAAAGTATAACAAAAGCCTTTAATAAATCAAGACTAGTTTCATCGGTGCTCCGATTTCTTCAGGTGAGAAAGAAAAAACATAAGACTTATAAAAATAACAAGGTAAATAACATGGACTTTCCAGCTTAATAAAAAGAAGTAGAATAGTAACAGTTCTACGTCTTTTTATTAAGCGGGAAAGTCCATGTTTTTTACCTTGTTATTTTTATAAGTCTTATGTTTTTTCTTTCTCACCTGAAGTCGGAGCACCAAGGAAACTAGTCGTGATTTATTAAAGGTTTTTGTTATACTTTCTCGCCAGTTAGAACAACTTAAAAAATAACGTTTTTTGAAACAAAAAACGTTATTTTTTAAGTTGTTCTAACTGGCGCGCTATTGTTTATTGCGTGTGTGCGTGCAGGCTCTCGTGAACGCCAATATTGAATAACTGCAGTATGGCTATCTGGGATAACTCAAATTGCTGTTTAAGTATTCAGGATGATTTCCCTGGATTCCACGATATTTCTTTCGAACTCATCACCACAGCGAAAAATATTTTCTGATTTATCCCAGCAAACGGAGTGACTTTGGAGATTATCATTAGGATTGTTTGAGAAAAGAACATGACTTGACAACGTAGTTGCACATTATCTTTTATAGATGAATCTCTTATTCTCCTTGATACGTTGTTCAATAGATTTGTTGGTTTGTCCAAAATACGGGATATTGCAATCACACCATAATTTATATACACCTGGATGTTTTAGGTTGTGATGAATAGGTTTTGGATGGCTGATAAGAGAACGGATTTTTGGAAGTGTGGTGAAGAACGGATAGTTGTATTTTTTAAGGACCTTAGCCAATTTGTTAGAGACTGTGCTAATGTATGGGATGGAGATGCTACCTTTAAAATTATTATTAGTTTCTGTGATGCACTGTCTAGGAGGATCCAGAAGAAATTTCTTAATCGTTTTTTCGGATATCCATTTTGTTTAAAGATAAGAGATAGGCGATTTATTTATTTTTGGAGTTCATCCGGTTCATTTAAAAGAGAGCGTGCTCTGTGTCCTAAGGTAGTTCCAAGTTTCTCTGGTGGGAAATGATGAGAATGACTATGCAGATATCTATTGGTATGAGTAGGTTTCCTGTATATAGAGATTCTTAATCTTTCAGTGCATCGTGTAATCATTACATCCAGGAAAGGTAAGGAGTTATTTTGTTCTAGATCAGCAGTAAATTTTATATTAGGATGTTGGTTGTTAAGATGATGAAGAAAATCTACGAGAGATGTGCGTCCGTGACTCCATATAATGAAAATATCATCAACATAACGTTTCCAAAGTTTTGGTTTAAATGAGAAGGAAGATATAGCTTTCGTTTCAAAATCTTCTAGGAAAATGTTTGCTAGAACTGGGGATAATGGGTTACCCATTGCTAGGCCTTGTTTTTGTTGGTAAATGGAGTCCCGATATCTAAAGTAACCAGAATGAATGAATGCAATTTTAATAAAGCAAACAATTTTTTGGATAATTTTTCCTTTAGTAATGTAAGTATTTCGTCTGTTGGAACGTTAGTAAATAAAGACACAATGTCAAAACTTGCTATAATGTCATTTTCATTAATGGAAATGAGAAACAAAGTCTGTGGTGTTTTTGATGAATGATGAGGATTTATTGGAGAAACATTTGAAGTGCTTTGCTAGATATTTTGAAAGATTGTAAGCAGGTGAAACAATTCCTTTCACGATTGGGCGAAGAGGGGTGTTTTCCTTATGTATCTTAGGAACTCCATAGATGCGTGGTATAAGAGGATGTAATGAGCGTAAAGAAAGGCGAACATTATGAGGAAGTTCACTCGTAGCCTTTAACAAGTTGTTTGTACGGTTTTGTAATTCTCTTGTAGGATCTTCCTGAAGAATTGAATAAGTAATGTCTTCAAGTAATTGAAGCATTTTTCTGTGATAATCTTCAGAGTTGAGGACGACCGTGGAATTGCCTTTATCTGCAGGTAAAATAACAATGTTATTATTCTTTTTAAGTTTTTTTAGGGCCTGTCTCTCAGCAGGAGAGATATTATCTGTTGGAGGTTTAGCATTATTGATAATGCAAATCGATTCAATACGGAGAAGTTTCGCTAAATGATTAGGAATAAGTGAACTTGCTTTTTCTATTTTTGTAAGAAGAGATTCTTTAGGGATAAATTTTGGTGAGGGAATGAAATTGAGACCTTTGCTTAAAATATATTTTTTTGCATCTGTTAAAATATGAGAAGATTTGTTCACAATAACTTTGTCTAGATTAATACGGGTTTGTCTCAATTTCATTTCCTAAGGATTACAATTTCCAGCAGTTCAAGATGAATATCGACAGATTGTGGCGCACCCAGAACGGGGACAAGAGGCTCTGACACCCCCCAAGGGGAAAAAAAAACACTAGAAAATTTTCCAAAAATCTTTTCCTAATTAAAATTCATGTTTTTATTTATGCTGTGTCGTGTCATCTATTTCTATACTACTTATGAATTAGCGGTCACATAAGGTGGGGATAATCTATAGCTCTTGGGAATCGCTGTGAACGCAAGGCGAACGTAGTAGTGTTCGGGCGGACTGAGCGCTGTTTCTTTTGCCCTAGCTCAAGTTGTGGTATAAAAAATTTGAAAAACCGTTTGCAATAGTTCCATGCAAAAATGCCATTGATGCAGTTTCGAAGTGCAAAATGATATATCCTAACATCTATAACTTGTTAAAAACATTTGCAACGCTTGCGGTAACAGCATGCATCAGCGAAAAGTCATTTTCTACCCTACGCCTTTTAAAAACCTATTTAAGATCTACCATGACACAATTACGATTGAACGGACTGGCTTTGCTATATATTATCTACTCTATACTATAAAATAAGATGAAATTGGAAACGGATGCAGGCTGTAACGTTTTTGTCAAGTTATTTGAAACTCAGGGTCTACCCTGAGTGTCGAGTCTTCAAAATTCGAGTCATCAGAATTATGGAGAACCGGCCTACTAGTTGGGAACACAGGGGGAGGAGTCCCCCTAGTTATTATATAAGATGCCTCCATTGAGTCAAAAGACTCATCGCGGGAGACCCAACATTGGCATACTAACCATTATTCACTCAATACCTGTCATACTTCCCCTTAAACTCATTCACAACCACCTCTGGCAACGCATTCCACCCATTTACAATCCTCCAAGCAAAAAATCTAGCCCTACCACCCTTGTTAACCACACTCTTACACAATCTCCAGGGATAACCATCACTGTTCACCCCAGAGCTCAAAAACCTTTTTTAATAATTTATATGCCTCTATAATATCTGTTCTATCAAGTAGTTTTTGAAGCCCGCAGACCTTCAATCTATCCTCATAGGAAACATCATATCTCACAGGCCTGCAACAATTCTAGTAACCCGCCTCTGAATCCTCTCCACCATTTCCACATGACCAAGAAATCTAGGTGACCAGATCTTTGCACAATAGTCCAAATGACGTCTTATCAATACCTTATAAAGTGGGACCATCACTTCCTTATCCCTGCTTGTCAGTGTGTTCTTCAATAACCATGTAATTTGATGTGTAGTTTTGGCAGCTTTTGCAATATGCCCTCGAAACTTTGTTCTCTGTCCACAATAACTCCCAAGCCTCATCAACTTCTTGCAGTTCAGTTCCGTTAATATAGTAAACAGCATGTGATCAGCACTTCCTTACTTGCACTTTTTACTAATCTTACACTTTTCCACATTAAACTGTCAGCCTATTTAAGTCATCCTGCTAGATATCCACATCATCTGCATTAACTATCGCCTTCCCAGTTTTGGATCATCAGCAAACAAGTGGATATCTCCTTTCAAAGTATTCCCAATATCATTGATGTACAAATTAAATAGTAGAGGACAAAGCAATGAGCCCTGAGGCACACCACTAGTCATCTACCTTCTACTGGACTCTGCTCCACCATAAACCACTCTTTGATATTTATCCACTAGCCACCCTCTAATCCAAATAACTAGCCTCGGATCCATACATATTTGCTCCAATTTATGCAACAGAGTCCCATGCGGAATTTTGTCAAATGCCTTTGCAAAGTCCAGCAGTATTACTGAATAAGGATTTCCTTTATCCACAGAGAGATTAATGTAACCACGACTGAAGGAATTCAAGAGCTTCGTGAAAAGATAACTAGATTTTATTCTTTAAACAAATTTTATTGAATTTGCATTAAAAATATTTTATCCGTTCAACCCCCCCCAAGATGAATCGTGAGTGCGCCACTGGACAGATTACTCCTGACCCTACCCACATGTGGCATTTGTTTGCTATAGGCTCTTTGGCTTTTCATGTGTGGTAGAAATATTTCTTCTTTTTTAGGATATTGTTTTTCAAAGATAGCACAAATAATCCCACCATGGGAATTGGTGTTCGCGATTGTCTTTAAGTGGGAGATGAATTTCATCGGCCGACAATGTGAACCCACCACTCCGCTTATTGGAGGCCTGAAGGGACATAAAAAAAGTTTCATATTTGGTCTCGAGCAAGGTTTCCGGATTATACAAAAAATATAGATTAAAAAATAAACCTTAGACCACCCACGGTACTCCTGTATTACAACAGGCATACAACCTTACATGGGTGGGAGTCACATGATAAAAAAAAATTATATCATTAGTTGTTTCAGAAGACCTCGCACTGTATTATGCTATATTTAATTTTCGTATGCTTTATTAGGTCTAATGTAAGGAGGGGAAGTTCGATATTTCTTTTAAAATACTCGCCTTCTCTTAGCATACATAATTTTTTATTTTATGGGATTTCATGAAAAAATAGAAACTTCACGAGAAATCTACCGTCGATTTAATAGTATCGCAGTTAGTACTACGAGTTTAATTTGTGGATATATCCTTCTATTGTATGGATACTTCGTCAGTCTCCTTTCTTGCCACCAGTGCCGTAACGAAGGCGTGGCGAAAGAGGCGCAAAACGTTAAAAATAAATAGATATAAAAGTCCGCTATTTTATATTGTATTTTTAAATTTCGGCAAAACGCCGCTTTAGACACACAAATTCTGCAACACACTGCAACTCGTTTTGATGGGGTTAATAAGTATTTAACATACTGAATTTAGTAAAATTTAACTTGTTACATTTAATTTTTTTGAAATTTTTGGGTTGGGGGGGGGCCCAGCTAGACACTTGCCACAGGCGCTTCATACCCTCGTTACTATACTGCTTGCCACCGCCAGGGTTTCAGTGCTTTCTGCAAATGAGTTAATCCGGAAATAAGGCAATTACAAATCTGTTTTCTCCACACCTGAAAGAAGATTATGTGAGATTCGTGTTTTAATGCTTAAATTACAGATATCAACGAAGTCTTTTTTTTTTTTTTTTTACGTCCGGCACCAGTTTAACAGGAATTTAGATGGAAAACTGCACTGTATATATTATAAGATTTTTTAGTTTTGCTGTAAGATATAAGTTACAAGAGACGACCGTTATTGGATTACATAAATGACCTGAGGTATGTGGAAATATCTTAACTTCCAAATAAAATTGATTTGCTCAAGTACATCGGGCAAGGTATATTTGCAATACAAGCGAAATCGTAGCTCAAAGATGAGATTTTGTAAAAAGTTTTTTTTTACAGAACGAGGAAATTGTTAATCTTCCAATACTTATCCATAAGTCAGTTACTACTGATGTGTTTCTTAGAAGACATTTCCAACTTTGATGCATCATTCTGTAAATGGCAGTGGCGTAGCTAGAGCTGTTGCCGCCTCTCAATACACACCAAAAATACTACAAAAAGTCAAAACGACGTATAGGGAAATAAATTAAAACACTGTTTATTTTTGAAGTAAAACTTTAATTTCAACATTCTAAAATGTTATTTTTCTTGCTTTTATGTTAACAAAATCGTCGAAGTCCATTTCGTAGTAATGTAGGTAATTCTTAATTAATTTTATTTAGAAAAACTTCTCTCACAACTAGCAACATTTACAGCATTTGTGAGGAAATTCGCAGTAGTATTTCTCGAGACTATTTTAGAATTAACTGCAAAAGTTCAAAAAGGTTCAAAGTGCCACCCGGGGCGGACTTCCTCCTCCGCACCCCCCCCCCCCCCAGCTACGCCACTGTGGCAGGGAGAGTATTATAAAATGACCGTGTGGATTAACTGTTTGAATATATATGAATTCTTTTCTACGAACAGATATTTTTGAACCTCTATATTACTGGTATATTATTAATTACTAATTTTATTTTTTTAGTTAAATTAGTAATCCAAATATGTTATGTATTGTCTGATTCAATGAATGTTTAGTATTAATATGAAATAAGACTTAAAATATTTCTCTCTACATATTTATTTATATATTTTAAAACGATTTTAATATACCCACAGATGGCATATTAAATGACGTCAGAATTTAAATGTCGCGACACTTGTCCGCTCGTTCAGTTAGGCGTGAATGCAGGTCATTGACTAGAATTTCTACGGTTCAAGGTCGAACTGCGATGAACAATAGAGCCTCTCAACAGCTGCACATCTACATACGCTAAATAGGAAATCCCCTCGACCAAGGGTCAGGGTAGTCAATGGGAAAAAGCAATATAGAAATTTTCTCTTTCTTTAAGAGTGTCGTTAGCGGGAAAATTTTCGGACAGTGAGGTAACGCTATTGCAAAAGTAGTAAATCTGAATATTCACGCTAATTAGAGTTGAGATTATAAAGCGCAGTCAAATATCCTTATTATGTGAATTTACATGGCTTATACGTGTAAATATTTCGTCCATTTTCTGACTTATTTTACGATAAGAAAAATTGCTTTTAATGTATTTGCTTTTAATCCCAATATCTGTAGCTGGATGCAAGTTCGTTTCGCAGAATTTAAAGAACAAAATGTTAGCGTAATCGATAATGAACTTTTCAAGCGCGATTATTTTGCCTTGCAATCCGGCACGGATCCAGAGTCATGCAGCATTTCTTTAAAATGAAGTTGCAATTCTAGCTGTCTCCTCGTAATTTGAGAAAGTTTCTGGTTTATAATACACCATAATTTGATTCTTTCTACTCGCTGGCAGACAAAATGTGTGCTCGTTTTAGAAGTGGTAAATCGCCAGTTTAAAAACTGGACCAGAAAAGTAACATTTCTCACTCTGAGGATATACAATTCTGTGCTAGAATACACAAGGGGGTTAAACTTTTGGCATTCGGATCAGTTTACAGCAACGACTAAAAAGAGGGAAAATCCAACTGGGAATTGCCCACTGAAATTGGTGCTCGATCAAAAGCATGGAAGCAGAATAAAGAATGCTTAAAATCAACACTAAAAAAGTGAGTGGTAATTAAATGTTTATTCGAAAGTGTTTAATAACACAATGCAGCTGTAAAATATGAATATTTTATAGTTGTATTGTGTTGACCTTTTCATCGTCACTTTTATTTATTTATATAAAATATGTAAGAAAGTATGTTGGAAAGGAAGAAAGAGGATGGCTACTCATCGAGGAGTAGCCATATCCATCATTATAAAAGTCATAGTTTGCCTAAGATCACAGAAACAACTGGACTGACTTTGCTGTCACTTTTCCAGCACAAACTGCAGGAGATGCAGTAATAGCGAAGAATTTACATGGAATGGATTAGGATGACTGATATCTCAGGAGGGTTGTAAAATATACCATGTACTTGAAAAATATTTCACATCAATAGGAGAAAATCGTGTACAGCAAGGGCAATTAAGGCCTCTGGTGGTGCACTTTTAGCAACGGAGAAGGATATTCTCCACAGATGGAGGGAATACTTTGCAAGCCTTCTTAACCCGGGTGGCCCAGCATTTGTGGACATTCAAGAGGTGCAGATCGGGGCAATGACTAGTCTCACAGCAGAAGAGGTCCATTTAGCAATAAAATCGGGCAAGGCTGCTGGCGATGATGAAATTCGGCCCGAAATGCTAAAAGCCTTAAATCGAGACTGTGTTCTCTGGCTGACTCGAGTGTGTCAGGCTGCTTGGATATCTGGGCAAGCACTAAAGCAAGGGCAGACAGGCATAATAATACCAGTAAGGGAGACCAGAAGGATTGCAGAAACAATCGTGGCATCTCTCTGCTCAGCCTGCCTGGGAAGGTGTATGCTAAGTGCTTGAAAAGACTGTGTCTTTCCAAGCACTTAGTGTATACTCCTGCACTTAGGTGTATGCTAAGTGCAGGAGCATAGTTGAGTCAAAGTTCCAGGAAGAACAATGTGGCTTTTGTCCTGGTAGAAGCACAACTGACCAAATCTTCACTTTAAGGCAAGTCTTTGAGAAATCTTGGGAATATGCCAAGAATGTCTACACGTTTTGTGGACTTGGAGAAGGCATATGACCGTGTTCCTCGGGATAAGCTTTGGCAAGTAGTACAGGAGTATGGAGTGGATGGCCAACTATTAGCTGCCATCAAGTCCCTGTATGAATGCTGAGAGTTTTGTCAGGGTAAACAGCACAAAGTCTGAACTTTTCAGTCTCCATTGGCCTCTGCCAAGGGTGTGTTCTATCACCCCTCCTTTTCATAATATTTATGGACTGGATTGATAGGCACAGCCAAGGCAGTGAGTGTGTCAGAATTGGAAGTCTGCTTTTTGCAGATGACCTAGTTCTGATTAGCTCTTCCACAGATGACCTCGAGTGGACCTCTGGATAGGTTTGGAGCTGTTTGTGCAGATGCCGGAATGAAGATCGGTGTGGCCAAAACTGAAACATTTGTGGTCTCAAGACAACCATCTCAGTGCACTCTACATGTAAGTGGAGTCCCAATGAGGCAGGTGGAGAAGTTTAAATACATTGGGTCCATATTCACGAATGATGGAAAATGGGACGTAGAGCTAGATACTCGAATTGGCTTAGCAAGCTCAATCTTGCAGGAGCTTGGCCGCTCGATAGTATTGAAGCAGGAGTTAAGCCAGAAGGCAAAGCTGGCTGTCTTCAATACAGTCTATGTCCCCATCCTCACGTATGGTCATGAGAGTTGGGTAATGACCGAAAGAATGTGGACACGAATCCAAGTGGCTGAAATGAGGTTCCTTCAAGGGGTTGCGGGCCTGACAAGACTTGACAGAGTCAGAAGCTCTGCAATTCAGGAAACCCTCAATACTCAACCGCTGCTTCTCCATGTGGAGAGATCACAGTTATGTTGGTACGGGCACCGGGTAAGAATGCCACAAGAGAGGCTCCCTCAGCAGGTCCTCTTTGCCAAGACAGAGGGTGGGAGGCCAAGGACTCGCTGGATAGATTATATCCAAAACCTTGGGTGGACATGTTTGGGAATCCCACCAGAACACCTAAGCTTGGTGGCAGAGGATCATGACCATTGGAAGTTCCTCTTGCAGCTGTTGCCCCCCCCCCCCCCCCCCCCCCAACCCAATTAGGAAAGGTGGGCCTTGAAGATGTATGATATTACATTTCAGTCATGGTTAACTTAAAGATAATGCATCTATTCGTTTCATCAGATGTCTTTACAAACATGATGGCAAAATATTCCTTGTCAACCAAAATGAAAAAATAAATGACATATATGATAGTAACATTTCAAGAATTGGCTAATGCAGATCAGACTGACCTTTTCTAACTAGTGTGCAAAAAGTGCTAAAATTAAGAGAATTTTTTTCATTTCATGTTTCCGGATTTTATTAACCTTTAACTTACCTATGATACTAATGTACTATATATTATTATTGTATAACTCCCCTGGCATCAAACTCATCAAGGGAGGGAGAGGTTTATACTACTGATAGACTTTTGTGGAAGAATTGTAATACAAATATGCGAAGTAGAGTAGTGCCCTCCCACAATGAGTCCTTGAGCTTCCTGGAGGTGTCACATAATAATAATAAAATCTAAGTACAATATCCAGGAAGTAATTTTTGATCATTTTTAAGTTACTATAATTTGAGACATTTCTTAGATTTTATCTATCTTGATAAATTAGGTCCTAATACAAAGTTAAAAGCACAAATCCTTCAGGATTTTACTTTTTAAATAGCGCAGCAATCGGCAACTTATAGCAAAAGCAACTTTATGATTAAGCTCAGTCTGGTTTCATTCACAAACCTTTCTTTCTTAGAGTAAACATTACTTTGCTTGGTGAGAAATTGACATTTTAATCATTAGTGTTTATATTGATGCTTTTGACTTCCAGTTGATAAAACATCCTAGCTACATAACTTTCAGCATGAATTAATACTTTCCAGATGAAGAAAAGCTATGGATATTTGAATAAGTTGTCTGGTGCGTGAAATGTTCAAGAAGCACTTAAGCGTGTGACATTTTTTTTTATTAAGTTCATTACGACTGCAACACATTACAAAGGTAAGCGAAATGGGCCCATGCCATGTTTATATGTCAGTAAACACACAATATTAAGCATTTAAAATATTAGGATACGAAGCTTCAATTGATATACTTCATCCACATGTCTGTTTGGGTGGTTTTAATATGAACTACAGTCTGTTCAGTGAGAACTTGATTCTAAATAGTTCTTAAGCTCAATCTTATCTATTGCATGCATAACCTTATAGTAATATTACGACAGTCAAATAAGCATTTACTTTAGTATGTTTTTATAATGCACCTTTTCAAGTAAATTATTCAGTTCATTTTGTTGTGCGTGTACTCATTTTAAAGTCTATACTGATAAAATTTGTTTTAATTATTGATATTAAAATTTTTGATTACTAATTAAATGCAGTGGAATTTTGTCGAGGAATTTTTTAAAGTCAGCATTTCAGAGATACTTATTTTTTTTTGTATTTTGGTAGCATGCCAACAAATATTGCCTTGTGCTGGCACATCATCAGCCCAATACCTCTTACAGATTCAGTTACACAAACTTATAAAACCAGAAGCCTATTTGAGGAGAGGGGGAGGTAGTATAGGAAAGGGCTTTGGATGTTAGGACATTCCCTTACATCTTTTAAAGTATGTATTTTGTAGCACAGGGAATAGCTGGAAGCATGTCACACAGAAATGAAAAATTTCTACAAAAAAAATAGTGCAACATAAAGTAGTGCCATGGCATGATATATTGCAAGGAAAGGATGTCAGTGATGGTAAATAATTCAAGGATGTTTGAATGGAGCAGGATCAGACTGAATTCCTAAGGTGAGAGGAATAAAAAGATGCTAAGAGTTAAATGGATAAGTAGTATCATACTGTTCATGAGAGACACATCTCTCTTTATATACCCTCCCACAACAACTTGCACACCTCGTGCAAAGGTGATTTAGCCTTCTGTACCGTGCTTATGCCACGGCATGGTACTGAAGGTAAATCACCTTATGAAATTGACTGAACATTCCAAAGTGAATCCTGAAGAATTCTTACGCTATCTTGTGCATACAAAGAAAAATTATAATGGAAACTATCCCTGAATTCTGCTCGTATAAAGGTAATAGAACCTGAAGAAATAATTGAATTACTGAGTGATTTTGTGAAAGTTTATCATCAGATTGAAACTACAATAGTAATGGATGGGTCGGGCATGGATATGAACTGGAGGCACTTGATGCATCTTCTGCAGGATTAGATGGCATTTTGGCATGTGTGTTACGTGAATGTGCAAAGAAATTGGTCTTACCCTGGACTAGGCTTTATACTTTTAGTCTCAGCTTAGAGTTCCAAGACCATGGAAGGAAGGTATTGAGTGAATGTGGGTCAAAATAGAGGTTGAAAATTACAGACCTGTTACTATCTCAGGATTGGTGGTTAAAATTTTGAAAAGTTGGTGAATGCCAGATTTCAAGATTGAGTGGATAATAATTTGATTCTTTTTAGAGGTCAGCATAGGTTTGTTAAGGGTAGATCTTACTTTAGCAATTTACTGTTTCTATAATATTGTAAAGTACTGCTAGAGTTGGATAAAGATAATACCATAGTGTGATATTGTTGGACTTTTCATATGCAAAAGCATTTGACAGAAACCACACACAAATATGTTTAAGTAAGCTAAAGTAAATGGGAATGGATACAGGATTAGTGGGATGAATAAGTGGATGGGTGGTTGTCAGACAGGTAGTGTATTGCAGGGTGGAGTCAAAAGTAAGAAAAGTGTCCAGTAGTGTTCCACAAGGCTCTGTTCTTGATCCATTATTGTTTAATCTGTATATTAATGATATTGGAGATCATTTGAAGAGTGATATCCAGTTATTCACCCGATATCACTCTTTTGATATCCAGTTCAAGAGATATTTGCTTTGAAATTGAAAAAGTTTATCTGTGCATTCCATTAATAGGATTTCATTGCTGAAACTGATTATGCCAGGGTATTATGGTTGATAGGGAACAGAAGATCAGAGGTTATATTGCAAAAGTTGCAATATAACCTCTGATATATAGGACAAAAACAATTTTCCTTATAAGTCTCTGACATGTCCACATCCGGAATATTATGCTATGCTCAGATTTAGTCATCTGGATTTCTTGATGTGAAAATGGTTGAGAGGCTGGTAACTTACCAAGATGGTTTCTGCCCTGTGAAATACAATACTCTGTATGAAGAGAGATGGAAGATTTGTGGGTTACAAAAATTGGCACATGGAAGAGAGGTGACATAATAGTTACTAAAATAGTTTTATAGAATGGAAGTGGGAGAAAATTTTCATTATGTGAGGATAAAACAAGAAATCATTGTAAAATGAAAAAGAAGCTTAATTTAGCAAGGGTGTTGTCTCCATTCCTCCCCCCCACACACACGAGGAACGTTTATCTGATCTCTTTCGACTAAAGGGGAGTTAGCTGATCTCATACGTAGAAGGTTCTTTTACCCAGAAACTCAGATTTTTCGTCTGTCAGCACAGGCAAACCAGCCTGCGAACACACATACACGGATGATAAGGGATGATGGAGGAATGGGGAGAACCCCATACTAATAAAAAGTGAATAAGGAAAGTTATGAGTACTGTGCGAGTAATGGTTAGCTCCTGCCTTCCATAGTGAAATTCTTGTTGGAGTGTAGTGGTATGATAGATATATTGTGAACTCTGCTGTGGGCTTCCTGCGATGAGTCTTTGGACTTCATGGAGATACCCATTTATATTTTAAAAACTTTTAGAACTGAAGAAAATTGCCGAGTACAAACGATGTAGTTATTGTAATTATTGCTTTGAGTTCAAAAAGGAGAACGGATGGGTATTTGTTTTACATTAACGAAATAGAAATAAGTGAGATATGGAAATTTTAAAGGCAAAATTATATATACATTAATTTTATGACTAAGGGAAATGGATGTTAACTGTAATTATATTTTAATATTTTTTTTTTTAGTCTGATACAAATGCCATGCCACTTGAATACTTCCAGTAAATGCATAAGAATGAATCACGTTTGGAGTGTTTCAAGTCAGATAAGCCGTTATGTACCATCTTGGCCATAGAATTTTGGATAATAATAAACGAGATATCTAAAATATAAAACTTATATTTGTTGTGTATAATTCAGAAAGACAAAATTTATTATTAATACTAAAAAAAACGTCATATCAGGATCACTGTTGCATATTTCCTGTTTGGAAACAAATAAATAAAAATACGTTTAATTTGCATTTTTTTTTAAAGGATGTTCAATTAGTCTTTTGGCATCACAGTACATTAAGCATATTTTCTCGTAAGTTAAAGAGGAAAAAACACTTTAAAAAATCTCTCTTAGAACACATTCATTCTGTTATTTCAATTTTTTAAGTCAGTTTATCTGATAACATTATATAGCCCTTTAGTGGAACTACAAACTTTTTATAACGTTGGTTGGCATATATTGCTGCATTTCCCCCACCTCCCGTAACCTTCATTTTTTCTTGCATATCTTGTTCAAAAATAACACCTCCAACATTGACTAGCATTATAACAAACTATATGCTTCATATATAAAAGCATGTACTTTATAAATGATAATATCAGAAACTGTATTAAATGTGCAGTTTATTAATTCTGATTTTATAGGCACTCATTTTCTTCTGCGTAGGTATACGAATGTTTTCTCATACGCGAACAAATGTTTTTCTGGCGTAAGCTTTCTTGGCGTCTGCCAATGTAATGTAGTATTTTAAATACCTCATACCACTGTAGTGCTTTTGACCTCCTGCTGTCATGATACTCATAGAAGTAGAAATGCATGCCAAAATGCTGAGGAAGGTAATTAGTAACTACAGAGAACATAAAAGATTTGCAATATTTCACTGAATACTTTCTTTACTATTAGGCGATCCGGTTCGGCTCACACAATGGAGTCCGGTTCGGGAGAAGAAAGTGCGGGCTGTTCGTGCTTGGGATGTAATCCGCAAGTGTTTACTTCAACTCTTCTTGGAATACTAGCTTGTGTCCTCGTCACTGGAGGTGTTTTCTTGGCTTTTCACAAGTGGGATCATATGTGGCTGCTGGTATCGGCAGTCGGTATCGTACTTATCATAATCGGCGCAGGCCTACACTATTGTAGCAGTAAACAACAGCATAGCAGTCAAAGAAAAAGTAGACCAAATAAGTCTCGACCTTCTCTTGAACGGGGTCTTCATGAGCAATTACTACCAACAGCACCACCACTTGGTAATGCCTGTTCTATAAGCCAGTTGTCGCTCAACATGCTTCCACCTTATTTTCCCGCCTATGGAACTGTATCTTCGCAACAGACGACAGCGCCTCTCGTGGCTCATAGTATTAGCCAAATCATGCAAATCAATGGTCAGAGCTTCATCCTACTTCCCGTATCGGGAGATACTTCCACTGCAGATACACAAAGTTTAGTAACGAGGCTGAGTTCGATCCTTCCGGATCAGAGGTAAGTTTAATTACGAAACTTTCCAGTTTGTAATAGGCTAGTGAAATTGTTATAGCTCGTAAGAAAATACTTAAGTACTGTATTTTCTTTTCTCAAAAAAATAGATTTTGTATACCGCTTCATTATTTAATTTCGGTTGTACCCACTTTAATATAAAAGATAAAAAAAAGGATGCGAAATATCCAGCTAAAACGCATGCCTTTCAGGCTGAGATCCAGACTTCAGTTTTCAAAGGGAGGTAGACCAAATAAGTCTCGACCTTCTCTTGAAGGGGGGTCTTCATTAGCAATTACTACCAACAGCACCACCACTTGGTAATGCCTGTTCTATAAGGTGACAAATAAGCGTTTTTTTTTTAACATAATTTACAATTTTTCAATAATGGCATTTATTTCAAATGTATATTTTTTATTATAGTTTAGAAATAAGTTTTTTGTTATTTAACGAAAAATCAATTTTTTTTTTCATTCTCCTTCATTTGTTTTGTCTTTCATTTCTCCTTCTCAGGATCTGCTAAAATTACATTTTTTAATATATCATCCTCATAATTCTTGGTTAATAGGTACTGTGCTTTCTGATTTTTCCAGTTTGTCAACAAAACCACATGAAGATGTCAAACACAATATCACCATAAGCGATATTCTGTTTGACATCAGGAAGTGCTTGTATAGTAATAATAAACCAAACAAGATAGTAAATGTTACCCATAATATTACAGACTCTGTACTTACTAAAACAAGCAATAGCAAGAATGAACAATGGGGGGGGGAGACCTTCAAGAAAAACAACACCACTGTACTAATACTGGAAATTTGACAGAAACACTGTATGTGGGCATTCTTACAGCAAATTAAACAGATTAAAAATTACACCAAAACCTACAATAACACTAAATTTACCCCATACTATACATTCAAATACCAAAAAAGAACCACACTAAAAAATATTCTGTGCTACAATTAAATTCATTTTAATATGACATGGTCCATTATAAAGACTGAACACACACACAATCTGTGTGTTTGTAGATGATGCAAAATTAGGTAGAGCAATAGTCAATAAAAAAAAGTTATTTTATTTTAGAGGATGACTTACATAAACTGGCAGGATGAGCAAAGAATAATTGAAATCAATTTCATCATCATCAAATTCTTGATGTGTACAGGATAATTATGATATCAATATAATATGGTAAAATATAAGGTTATGCATTTTGGAGTGAAAAGATTAGCAGTTATGTACCATATTGATGGAACTGTATTTCATCAGAAATTGATAAAGTTGGAGATTTGGGGGTATTAGTGGATAGGGAGTTAAAAAAAGTTCAGAGGGCATATTGCAAAAGTGGCTAAAACAGCTTATAGGATTATCTGGTTGTGTGGTTTCTTGGAGATGCAGACAAGGTGGAGTGGATTCAGAGGCTAGTAACCAAGATTGTGGCAGGTTTGTGAGATATTTCATATGAGGAGAGATTGAAGATTTGTGGGTTACAGAAGCTAGCAGATAAGGGGAGGGGATATGACAGGGACATAATGTTACTTGGGGCAGGGTTAAGATTGATGTGAAGAAAATAAGTGTGGTCAGCAAGGAAGTGGGGAGGACTAGGTTTTTTTTTTGCTTGGAGAGTTGTGAATGAGTGGAATAGATTGCCAAAGTCATTTGTGTGTGCTTTGTCAGTGAATGATCGAGGAAAAATATGACGGGTATTAATAATTGAAAATTAATGTTTTTTGACATGGACCTCCCATGATGAGTCTATGGATTCTGTGGAGGTGTTCATATCTAGTAGTAATAACATTAATCCATAAATAACAAAAGGCAATCCCAGTACTAATAACCAACACATCTTGCTATTTAAATAAGTGACATCATCAGCCCTTTCAGGTCATCATTAAAACGAACATGCTAGCACTTCCAACATCAGTGTGATAAATATATCTTAATGAGGATATTCTAACATTAACCAAGCATAGTGTAATCCTAAACCAAATATACATTAAGATAATCACAACAGACATAACTTTAATGACATCAGTCACCTCCATATTATTATATTGATTTACTTATTTCATGATGTTTGCTATTTCACTAAAGCAGTGACCATAGAAGTACCTATAGAGGAGACAGAAGTGAAACACTGTATCTGTAAGATAGTGGTTGAAGTAAGTGTGAGGAAAGGTCATCTGTGAGCTGAATTGCTCTCCTCTAGGCATCAAGAATTTTTAGGACGGTTTTAGGTGCACCACCTGAAATGTGTGAATAGTATTCTAAGGATAGGTAGATTTGGGATTAGTGGTGGCTGTAAAATAGCTTCTTAAGCAGAAAAGAATGCCAGATTTTTTTAGAGGCTGAGAAAGCTATTGATATGCAATATGTTTTTGGCAAGAAAGACTTCAGGGGAATGTAAATCCAAGGGGGGGGGAGAGAGATCTGATCCTGTCTGGTTATGTATTATTGAAGATGAGGTAAATTGAGATCCCTTTTGTGATAGAAAAGGCAGAACTGCATTTTGGTGACATTGAAGGTGACCAGGCTATAATTTTGTGTCAGATGCTGGAGTAAATAAAGGATGATGTTCATTTAACAAAGTATTTTAAAATTAGAGGAAACTTTTTAAAATAATTTTTTTTATTATATTATAAAAATGAAAGTTTTTTCCACTTGGTTATACTATAAATTAAAGATGCCAAGAAATTTGTAATATTAGTTTCATCCTTTATCCAAGTGTAAGCAAATAATGAAGTCCATTACAAGCTGAGTTTTTTTTAAACATTAACTTCAGGATATGTAATGGAACACACAGTTCATGGGAGTGGGAAAATTTTGTCATTGCAGATTTTTCCTATTTCCATGAGCATATAAATGAAAGTATTGTCCAGGATTTTTATAGTCTTAGCATGTGCCATCAAGCACTAGTTACTTTGTGGTAGATGTGATCAAAATAGTCCTGTTGAAAGTTTTTGTACTTGGTTATAAATTAAATTCCAAGAACTTGTATTAAGGTAAATAGTATAATAATGTATTTAAGCCATCCCTGGTACAAAAAACCCCATCAGAATCAGACTGTATAATGTCCTACCTAAACCAACTTTATATAGTCTGATTCTGGTGAGTTGTTGTACCAGGGATGGCTTAAAGCAGGGGTCTTCAACGCATGGCCTGATGGCCATTTTGAAAAAATAACTACTTAACATTAAAACGTGGTTAAATAAAAAAAAATAATTTCAATGAAGCCTGCAGGCAGGTATTTTAGAATTGTAAGATGTTTTCCAGATTCGCAAGGAATGTTGTGTATTTGATAATTTACATAAAATCCTATAAAAATAAACATGCTTCTTCTGCCAGCGCCAAGCGGTACTTAAGTACTAGTACTAATGTCACAGGTAGATGGCTGAAGCAGTAGTTTGTTGGAGTGCGCTGTCTAGTGCCTTCCAGATACATCTCTAAGGTTCTCGATACTATTTTTATTTTCATATAAATAAAAGAGGCTCTCATCCACAGTCAGTCATGAATAGTGTGATAGTCGTGTATAAGTGCATGCAGGTTTGTCGTGTCAGCCATATCCTATTGTGGTTTTATATTGCCAGACTTTTTTCATTAGTGTGAGACATATTCAGTGGATAATAACTCTTACACGGCCATTTTGGATCATTTTTTGGGTTCACTATGGCGTCTACGAGTAAAAAGCTTAAATCAAGTGATTCTTGTCAGGTTTTTAATAAAAAGTGGACTGATTTGTACTTTTTTGTGCCGATCGATGATAAGCCAGTGTGTTTAATTTGTCGTGAGTCAGTGTCAGTAGCAAAAGAATACAATATAAATCGAAACTATGAGACAAAGCATGCGTCCAATTTTGATCACCTTCAAGGGCAGCTTCATGTGGACAAAGTGAACAGTCTCCAAATTGATTTAAAATACCAGCAGGTATGTTTAAAAGACAGAGGGAAGAGAGCAACATGTGCACCAAAGTAAGTTATGTAATAGCTGAAAAAACTGCTAAAAAATCACAAGCCTTCTTGGATGGCAAGTTTATGAAAGAGTGTCTCATTGCTGCTGGGGAAATTCTATGCCCAAATAATAAGGAAGTGTTTAAAAAAACAGAGTTTGTCTGGGGTAACTGTAGCATGATGTGTTGAAAAACTTGCCAATGACATTGATGAACTTTAAAAAAATGGTCATCCGAATTTATGTCATATTCACTTGCTTTAGATGAGAGCACAAATGTGAAGGATACAGCACAGCTGGCTATCTTTGTCCATGGCATTGATCAACAATTCACTGTGACAGAAGAATGCTAGTGCTCTTACCTATGAAGGGAATGACGAAAGGCACTGATATTCTTGAGGCCACCAAGAAAATGCTCCAGCATTTCAACCTCAGCTTAACCAACCTCGAGGGTGTAGTAACTGATGGTGCCCCTGCTATGGTGGGAAAGAACGAAGGGTTTGTTACACTGCTACTGACCTAGAAAGAAAAGATTTTGTCCTTTATCACTGTTTAATCCACCAGGAGAATTTGTGCATGAAAACTATTGGATTGGAGAATGTCATGGAAGTTATTGTGACTGTCGTCAACATTATTAGGGCAAGAGCATTGAATCATCGTCAGTTCCAAGAGTTTTTGACCCAAGAGAGCGGATCACGGCGATGTGGTTTATTATAGTGATGGTTCTTAAGAGTCTTTGACTTAAGGAGTGAAATATAGCAGTTCATGCAAAACAAGGGAAGTGGATGACAGACTTTACCTTTGCGATGACATCTTGTTGCATATGAATGACCTAAATACGTGGCCACAATCCAAAGATCAACTGGTGCACACTCTGTTTGAACTTGGCCACAAAAGCTTTGATGTGATCAAAGTTTGGGAGGCACAACTTGCAAAAAAAGACTTAACTCATTTTCAGCTTCTCACGGAGTCCAACCGTTCGTCTTTTGGTGAATATGCTACAAAATTAGCCATGTTGCAAAGTGAGTTTGAAGAGAGATTTAGTGATTTTCATAACCAACAGTCTTTAGATTTATTTTCAATGCCATTCAGTGTGAATGCTGCCAAAATGCCAGGCTCACTACAAATGGAGTTGCTTGAACTCCAAAACAACTCTTCTTTGAAAGAAAAATTATTCAATGTGCCCTTACATTTTATAAAGACTACATTTCTGAGGATGCATTCTCGAATCTTTGCCAGCATGCTTTGAAGATGTGCGCATTCTTAGGAAGCACATACTTACGTGAGCAATTCTTCTCCAGAATGAAGCATGTGAAGTCCAAGACAAGAAATCTAATCTAATGCTTCCTAAAACTCTAAAAAGCTCTCACTCCCCTAATCTAAACATATCGAATGGTCTACATCTCCCCCCCCCCCCCTTGTGGGAGATAGTACTTTATATATACAGGGTGTTCGGGATAAATTTGACATATTTATAATTAATTATATTTTTCCGTAAGTTACATGTATTAACACACACTTCTCTTCATTTAAAAGTTTGGACCCTTCTTCATTCATATACAAGATGTCAGAAAGGATGGATAGCTGGAACCCACCTGAATCATGGAAGAGAATAACTTGTATCATGATGATTCGTGCCCGCCATCAAAATAAGGATATTACGACTGCTGCCCAATGCTCCCTGAATACAGTAAAAACAATCAGGCATGAACTAGAGACTTGCAATGGTGACTACGAGGATGTAGCAAGAAGAAAGATCCCTAGCAGACGATCTGATTGCGTTCGTACAGCAGAATTCCTCGCAAATCTGCAGGAACAGGTGTTGAAGAACCCTGGCATTGGAATTCGGGCTTTGTTCGTGGAGTTGCTAACTGTAGTCAAGCCCTGGATAACAAGGGTAGCCAATGGTAGGCCGTATGTATGGCAGCAGGATTCGGCCCCTTGCCACACCTCTGGGAAAAGTCAAAAATGGTTGTCTGAAAAGTTCTACGACTTCACCAGTCCAAATGTTTGGCCTCCAAACTCCCCAGACCTTAACCCCATGGATTATTTTGTATGGGGCGCAGTTGAAAAAGACACCAATCGCACTTCCAGTAATACAAAAGCCCAGTTAATGGATAAAATTAAAACAGTTTTTGCGGCCCTTCCCAGGGAGACTGTAGCATCAGCTTGTTCGAGGTTCCGAAGCAGAATTGTGATCGATGCTAATGGTGGTTATTTTGAGTAAATCTTGTTGATAGTATTGTAATTAACTCTGCCTGTAATGTTTTTTTGTCAATTCATTAAATTTAATAGATACAAAGAAGATTTTCTTTTTCCTTACGAAACTGTCAAATTTATCCCGAACACCCTGTATATATATATAAAAAAATAGTTTTTTTAATTATTATAATTGAATTAAAAATAAATAAATTTCCTAAATTTATTTAATTATTTTAACCTTAGCTACTTAGGTGGCGCTTTGTGAATATAACAGTTATTGTTTAATTAGCTTTGTACCTGTACTGATGATGCCTGTGATACTCAGGTGAAAATTCTACGAATAAAGAATAATTTAAGAGTTAATTCCGTTATTATAATAGTTAGTAATACGTCTACTCACGGTATTTCCTTACTGAAACACTCATATTAGGAAAAGCTATTTGTAGAATTTTTGGCTAGGTCTCCTACCAATTGTCAATACAGTGCATCAATGTAAGCAATATCCCATTGGTGCAGATTGATGCAGAACCTGGTTCATTTCAAATGTTCTCTCCTGTGGTGCAGGGATGAGACATGCAGACTACTGCCACTAAGCATACAAGACCACCTTTATGAAGCCTTTTGAATACAGTGGAAATAGATACCAATGTTTCACAGCTAATTCAGGGTAGAACTCCTGTTTCAGCAAGCAAATAATTGGAGATATCGGTCACTCACTGCAGTTGTAGCCAGCGGTCTTCTTTCACTGTATTTTTGGGATGCCTTTTGTAACTGTTGGAATTGGTTCCACAGTGTGAACTATGAATGACTTGCATCAACCATCTGGCTGCCTCCCCTGACTTTAGCTGGCCTTTAGTGTTATAATGGCTCACCACTTCAATTCATTAAATAATTGTCTTGCAGCCATATCATGAAATGTCCTGTTCTTACTACAGGGATGAAATGGAAAACCACTTTAAAACGCCTGCTTTTATGCTATGACTCATTTGTATACGATAACTAGATTCGGCATAAATTTTTATATAATGTACCTTTCATATGTATCCCTTCCCTAAAAAAAAAAAAAAAAAAAAAAAAAAAAAAAATACATTTCTCTTTTCTTTCTCAATTTATGGAACAAAGAGAAAAATCATGTGGTTCAATAGTGAAATTTTCTGTCATGTAACTTTTTAAATCCATAAATGATACACTTACATGCTGCAGGAATTAGAAACACTAATATTTAAATGAAAACTTTACATCAGATAATAAAATTATCACTGTGGTAGTATTTTCTTACAATTTTTTTCCTCTCATTTCTAGTGAATCTATAAATGAAGCAAGAGAACATCAACCTTCAGTAACAGAGGGATTGCCTCGTGCTCGAGGTGATTCAGGATGCCAGACAGACAGTTCTGCTTCAACATCGGATAGTGCCTGTCCACTGACTGTAGCAAGCCTAAGCCAGTCTGTTACAGTTTCTCTTCCAGTGAAAAAGGATGCTGAACTTCAGACCAGTTGTCCTGGTACACCTTGTGTTCATAGTATACATATCCAGGCTAAAGATATGACAACGGAAACTGAGGGGGTGGCACTTACTAACAATAAGACTGTTTCTACTACTATTACTTCTGAACTAGCAACAGATTGTAATTTAAATGTGTGTTCTGAGATGCCTACACCTATTGGACATCTGCAGCAGTCTCCTGCAGTTTTTGATAGTAATTTAGAAGCAATATCCTCTACTCAGCTCGACCAACATTCAGTGCCTTTAATAGACTGTATGGTTGCTACAGAGCTAGAAACAGCACATCATTCTGAAAATAATGAACTGAATACCGAATCTCCAGCTGATCCACTATTGGAAACTGTTTGCTCTACTAATCAAAGCTCAGAATGTAACAGGATAGAAGAAATGGCTGTAACTGATGTTGCTTTTGAAGGAGAAAACTCAGCTGCTATCATCTTAGATATTCCTACTAGTTCATCTTATGAAAGTTCTGTTCCTTCATCAATAAGCAGTGACTTAATAGCACAGCCAAATGTTATAATAAACGAAGTGTCTACCACTGATCTGCATAACACATCCAATATACCTTCTGTGTCATGTACAAGTAATGAATCCTTTGGGGAGAGTTCGAGTCATAATGGTGTTGCAGAATTGGAAATTCCAGATGAAGATTTAATTCCTAGTGATCAAGAGGATGAATTATGTGGACGTTCCTCTCCCCCACCTAGTTACGATGAGGTGGCACAAGAGGTTCAGATGACACTTGGTTCTTTTGGGTTGGCATATGGTACGATATGAATGCAAGATCCTAGATAATTTAGGAATTGTGAAATTGTTTTTAAAAACTGCCCTATTGCAAGTATTTAAGTGGGCTCAAAAAGGAAGTTATCTCTGGGATATATATTTTACACAAACTATTTGAGGTGTTTTCACATCTTTTACTGGGTTTTAATTTTATAATGGTCTGTTAATGTTTCTGGCATTCCAATAAATTAACTATTAATTTATGCAATATGGTATGTATCTTAATTCCATTATTGTAAATTAAAGACCATAATAAATTTTCAGATAGTAATGTAGCCATTTTTCTGGTTAGTTGTAATGATCTGTGAGATACATTTCAGAAGTTAATCTTAGTCTATATCAAAAAATGATTGCTTATCCTGTGTTACAGTTCATTAAAGTGATATTACATTTTTCACCAGAAAATACAAAATAAGTACATGGTGCATGCTTCATTATTTTTAAGTGCCAAACTTAGATACTGTTTAATCAAAAGTTATTTATACCTTATTACATTGCAGAAAAATGCAGTGTGGACAGAACAATATAAATAGTTGTAGCTAAAGTATGCTAATATTTTTTACAGCTAAACTTCATCTCATTTTTCCCCCCCTCCCCTTCCTTCTTATCTTGAGATCTTCACCTTAAGCCTTATAGAAGCACTGGAAGCTCTTAAGAAAATAATGAATATTAGTTCTTTGACTTATGCTTTGTGTGTGTATGTATGTGTGTATATATATATATATATATATATAAAAGGTGAAATATGACCAGTTGCAGTCGATTAAAGGTCAAAGCCAAATAACTGGGAGGACACCTCATAGTCTTTCAGGAATGTGAAGAACCAACTGCATGGTGCACCCTGTTAGTAGGTATCTATTATCCTCTCTTGTAGGCTTACATGGTGATCAGAATACATTTTGGAAAATTATGAGACAACTACCGTGTTTGAGTAAAACTAGTTTAATATAAACCAAAATCAACACTCGATGTTTCAATCTTTATATCAAGATCATCTTCTGGAGCATAGAAACATGGTTTGCTAAAGTTACTGACTAACCATTACAACAATTGTTGGCCTGACTTCTGGTGAAAAAAAAATTGACTACATCAATGCTAGAGCCCTATTATTATTATCTATTGGTTACAAAATTACATTGGGCTGGAGAGCAACATGTTTTTATATATATATATATATTAAGAACATGGTTATACATATAAATTTCAACCAGTTGATATGGAATGGTTTCCAATATTAGCTGAAGGTTGCTTAAGGTCCTAAAGTATGCTGGGTATTAAGTAGGCTGAATATGTGTCATCCAGATTCTTGGAATTTTCTTGCTGATATTAGGGTGGTTAATCAGAATTTCGCAGGCTTCTTTAAATTTTCTTTCATACCAGGTTTTTGTATGGTGTAGAGAGCGGGTACTATTCCAATCAATTTGGTGTAAGGTGTTGAGAGAGCATGGTCTGAGAGGCCTGCTTCACCAAAATTGTTATATTTAATGTGTCTTTTGTGTTCTTTTTTCCTTATAGGGATTGTACGTCCAGTTTCACCAATATAAAGTAAGATACAGGTGCAGTAAACTGCAGGATGTGCCAATGGGAGGAGAGGCTCCTTAGAGGAGTTGAATATGTTTTTTAATTTTGTAGGTAGTTTAAAGGTGGCATTGAGATTATAATGGCATAGGATTATGTTGATTTTTTCTGATAATCCTTTTATGTATGGGATGGCTATGGTTTTACTGTAATCTAAATTCTTTTTTGATGAAATTTTATGGACTTTATTAATAGTATTTTTATTGTAGCCATTATTTATAAATGTGTTGCTAATAATTTTTAATTCTTGTTTAAGAGCTTGCTGATTAGAGCAAATTGTTGTAGCTCTGTTTTTAAGAGTGTTAACGACTCCATATTTTTGTGATGGGTGATGGTATGATTTAGCATGCATGTATTGGCCAGTATATGTCAGTTTGCAGTAGACCGTGAAGGATAGATAGCCTGCAGGAAGACGTGTGACCTGTGTATCCAGGAACGGGAGCAAGTTCTGATTTTCAATTTCAGTAGTGAATTGTATGCGTTCAGGTGGCTAAGGAATGTGTCTAATGTAACGAAAACATCGTCAACGTATCTAAGCCACACTATAGGTTTTAGAGTGAAGGAATCAAGGGCACTTTACTCGAATGCTTTCATATAAAAATTAGCAATTGGGGGGGGGGATAGTGGTGAGCCCATGGCCATACCTTCTTTTTGTAGGTAAAATTTATTTTGCCACACAAAGTAACCGGAGCATATTATGTGGACAAAGAGGGCCGTAATGTCGGGTGGAAATTTGTTCTGCAGGAGAATTGTGTCATTAATTGGGACATTTGTGAAAAGGGTAGAAATGTTGAAACTGACTAATAGATCATCTTTTTCGAGTGTTATGTTTTTAATTTTGTTTATAAAGTATTGTGTGTTCTTTATTCTAATCGCTGATAACAGCACCTATCAGCTTGTAAACTATAACCCAACTAACAGAATAAAGAAAAAAACTGAGAAACTACTCGAGTCCGTCACTTCTTGGCCGTCAGACACGGTTAAAAAACTTATACCCCATTATGCCCACTCTCCCAGAATATATGGTGTTCCTAAAGTACACAAACAAAACGTGCTGCTTTGACCGATAGTTGAAGGAATAGATAGCCCTAATTATCACCTAGCCAAGAATTTTGCATCAACACTCAAGGAGTTGGTAGGTCATTCCCCCTCCTATATAAAGAACACACAACACTTTATAAACAAAATTAAAAACATAATACTTGGAAAAGATGATCTATTAGTCAGTTTCGATGTTTCTAGCCTTTTCACAAATGTTCCAATCAATGACACAATTCTTCTCCTACAGAACAAATTTCCATCTGCCATTACGACCCTCACTATCGAAATTGAAAATCAGAACTCACTCCCGTTCCTGGATACACTGGTCACACGTCTTCCTTCAGGCAATCTATCCTTCACAGTCTACCGCAAACCGACACATACTGGCCAATACATAAATGCTAAATCATACCACCACCTATCACAAAAATATGGAATCATTAACACCCTTAAAAACAGAGCTACAACAATTTGCTGTAATCAGCAAGCTCTTAAACAAGATTTAAAAATTATTAGCAACACATTTATAAATAATGGTTACAACAAAAATACTATTAATAAAGTCCTTCATAAAACTTCATCAAAAAAGAATTTAGATTACAGTAAAACCATAGCCATCCTATACATTAAAGGGTTATCAGAAAAAATCAACAGAATCCTACACCATTATAATCTCAATACCACCTTTAAACTACCTACAAAATTAAAAAACATATTCAACTCCTCTAACGATCCTCTCCTCTCATTGGCACATCCTGAAGTTTACTGCATCTGTAACTTACCTTATATTGGTGAAAGTGGCATACAATCCCTATAAGGAAAAAAGAACACAAAAGACACATTAAATATAACAATTTTGGTGAAGCAGGCCTCTCAGACCATGCTCTCTCAACATCTTGCACCAAATTGATTGGAAAAGTATCCGCTCTCTACCATACAAAAAACTGGTATGAAAGAAAATTTAAAGAAGCCTGCGAAATTCTGATTAACCACCCTAATATCAACAATAGCGGCGGCATGAAAATTCCAAGAATCTGGATGGCACATATTCCTAGATGAGTCTTTGACTCCATGAGGTCTTGTTTAATAATAATATTCAGCCTACTTAATACTTAGTACCCAGCATACTTTAGGACCTTAAGCAACCTTCAGCTAATATTGGAAACCATTCCATACCAACTGGTTGAAATTTATATGTATAATCATGTTCTTAATATATATATATATATATATATATATATATATATATATCATCATCAAATTCCTGCCATGTACCCTCAAGGGGTGTACAGTATATGACAGTACTACATGAAAAAATTACATCATTACTAACTTCCTATCTACAATTTTCCTCCAAATCAGTCTGTTACTTGTCAAGACTCCAACATTATTAGATCTTATATTTCTATCGTCTAAGGCACTTTGTACCGTATCAATCCACCTATATCTTGGTCTTCCTCTGGGTCGTTTTCCTGCCAACCTGGCAGAGAACACTTGTTTTGCTAATCTTTCCTCTCCCATTCTATTTAAGTGACCATACCATCTGAGATTAGCTCTGCTAACGCATTCCTGGATGCTGACAATGTCAAGTTCTTTCCTAATATCCTCATTTTTAATATGATATTGCCATTGATGCCATCTGTTCACACCTCTAATCTTTCTCAGAACTCTCATATCTGCGGTCTCTAGTCTTTGGTCAAGTGTTTTACTTCTGACGCAGCTCTCAGATCCATAAGTTAAAATTGGTTTGAACACAGTCTTGTATACAGCTAATTTAGTGTTCCGACTAATTCTTTCTTATTCCATATGAATTTATTCAATTGACTTCCCACAATACCAGCTTTGCTGATTCTGTTGTCTATTTCTATATTTAGTTTACCATCTTCAGTAAAAATTGTGCCTAAGTAGCTGAAATGTTTTACTTGTTCCACAGGTTCTCCATTCACAACACAGTTGACATTTTCAATGATTCTGCCTATATTCATTGTCTTTGTCTTTTTATTGCTGACCTTCATACCATATCTATTACAACAGCTATTCAATTTAGTCAGAGAATCTTGCAGATTTGTAGCGGATTTATTTAGAAGTATAACATCATCCGCATAAAGCAAAGAGCTGACATTAACATCTCCAATTTTGATATCAGGTTTAATACCACATTCCTTCATAATGTGATCCGTATAGATAATGAATAACAGAGGGGATAATGTACATCCTTGTCTCACACCAGATTTAACATTAAACCATCTTCCTGTACTTCCCTCAATTCTAACTGCTGACTCACACCTCAAATATAGACTAAGTATTGCTTGATATAATGCCCCATTGACACCATATAACTGCAGCGTATTGAATAGCTTCTCTCTTGGCACCTTGTCATATGCCTTTTCCAAATCGACAAAACTTAAATACAGATCTTTGTTATATTCCCATGCTTTCTCAACTATTTGTCGTAAAGTGAAGATCTGATCCTGACAGCCTCTATTTGGCCTGAATCCAGCTTGTTCTTCACCAAGCTTTTCTTCCACAATTCTCAACCGTTTCTCAAGTGTACTTGCATAGATCTTGCCAGGAACACTCAGTAGGGAAATACCTCTGTAATTCTCACATTCAGTTTTATTTCCCTTTTTATATATGGGTACTATGAGAGCTCTACTCCAATCATTGGGAATTCGTCCCTCTGTCCAGGCTTTCTGAACTATGCAGTGCAGCCACTATAAGACTCTTATACCACCATACTTCAGCATTTCTGGTCGAATATCATCTACTCCTGCTGCCTTTCCACATTTCAAGCCTTTGATGGCTTTTTCTACTTCAAGTATGGATATGTATTCCTGACTGCATGCCTGGTCAGTGTTTTTTTATCACTGTGCTGTCATCACTGCTTGTTTCATTTAGCAGTTTTTCAAAGTAATTACTCCATACTTCAAGGATATCTTTTTCTCCTGTTTTCATTTCACCTTTATCATCTCTAATACCTTTTACAGCACTCTTTCCTCCATTCCTAAGCTTCTTCAACAACCTCCAGAATATTTTGCCACCTTCTTGATATTTATTTTCTATATTCTTGCCAAAGTCCTCCCATGACTTTTGTTTAGCTAGTTTTACACACTGTTTAGCTTTCTTACATTTGTCTCTGTATTCTGTAAGAGTAAAAGCTGACTTATTTGCCAGGAACTTTTGATATGCTTTCTTCTTTTACTTCACTGCCTCTTTAACTTCCTGTGTCCACCAGGGAGTTCTGATTTTTTTATCCTTGCACACAACCTCACCACATGCCTCTCTGGCAGAATCAATCAATGTTTTCTTCAGAGTTTGCCACTGAATCTCCAAGGTTTGATTCCTGTTCTCAAACTCTTTCATTTTCTTTTCAATAATATTTCTGTATTTTAGTCTACAGTTCACATCTCAGAGCTGCTCAACTTTTATTCGCTTTAAAACTTTCTTACATGTTATTCTTTTCAATATGAAATTCAATTTTATCCTGCTCAAGACTAAATAGTGATCACTTCCAATTTCAAATCCTCTGTACACTCTGGTGTCCTGCACCAGGGAGAAAACATCACTATAAACAATAACATAGTCAATGAGACTTTTCTTATTCCTAGCCTCTTCTCTCCATGTGAATTTGTGCATATTTTTATGTTGGAACATGGTGTTAGTAATAACTAGTGTATGTCCTGAGCAGAAATCCAACAGATATTTGCCATTATTATTAGCTTTGCTCTTTTCTTCAAATTTTCCCAAAACATTTTTGTATGTCTGACAATCACTTCCTACTCTGCTATTTAGATCCCCAACAAGGACCAACTTTTCCTTTTTCATTGTGTCAGCAGCTTTCTCTAGAGCCTCAAAAAATTCCTCCACTTCTACCTTAGTAGAACCTTCTGTGGGACCATAGGCACAAATAAGTCTCATTGTCCAGTTCCCCATTCTCATATTTGCCCACATTACTCTACTTGAGACTGACTGCCATTCAAGAAGATTAGCCTCGTATTTTGTGTTGAATACTATGGCTACTCCTTCTTTTCCTTGATTGTCATTGCCTGAATATAACATTTTGTATTTATTGCTCAGAAAGATCTCACCAGTTTTGGTCTTTTTTGTTTCAGTCACCCCTATTATGTCGATCTGGTACTTATCTAATTCCTCAGCTAGCTCCATTTCTTTGCCATTCAGGCTTCTTACGCCAATCTTTAACTCTGGTGATGTTGAGTTGGGGTTTGTTTTCAGATATATATATATATAAACATGTTGCTCTCCAGCCCAATGTAATTTTGTAACCAATAGATAATGATAGGGCCCGAGCGTTGATGTAGTCAATTTTTTTTTTTTTCACCAGAGGTCAGACCAACAATTGTTGTACCAGTTGGTCAGTAACTTTAGCAAACCATGTAGATTGTAGTGCAGCTTGTTTCTCTGTATATAATGTATATACTCCAGCAGTTGATCTTGATATAAAGATTGAAACGTCAAGTGTTGATTTTGGTTTATATTAAACTAAAGTTTTACTCAAACACGGTGGTTGTCTCCATAATTTTCCAAAAAAGGTATCTATTGTATTATATACTGACTGAATGAATGATGATGTGCTGGAAATTTGGGACTTTAAACCAAATTGTATTCTCTATTGGCTTTAGCCACAAATGCATATGATGGTACAACATGAGATTTCATGCTGCCTGGAGTGCCACCCAGTTGGTCCCCTGCTGAGCTACTGGAACAAGCTCCAACTCAACATCTAGAAGAACTGAAGATAGGAACCATCAAATATAAAGAGTATTAATGGAAAGGAAATCGAACTTCCAGAAGAATTGGAAAAGTACCATGGGGACATAATTGGCATTACTGAGAAAAAGAAGACAAAAACAGGCGAGATCTTACTAAATAAGTATAGGATGTTATTTTCAGGCAATAATGACTAAGGAAAAGAAGGAGTAGCAGTAGTATTCAACACCAAACATGAAGATAAACTTCTGGATTGGAAGGCAGTTTCAAGTAGTCATGTGAGCAAACTTCAAAATGGGAACATGTAACTTATTTAAG
The DNA here is from genome assembly GCF_054136105.1 of Typopeltis vanoorti. Taxonomy (NCBI): domain Eukaryota; kingdom Metazoa; phylum Arthropoda; class Arachnida; order Uropygi; family Thelyphonidae; genus Typopeltis; species Typopeltis vanoorti. The sequence goes on from NC_143551.1 coordinate 63,651,721, forward strand.
ATCCTATGGGCCCCACAGAAAGTTCTTCCAAGGAAGAAGTGGAGTAATTTTTTTGTCATTAGAACAGGAAGCTGACATAAAGAAAATGGAAAAAGTGGTCCTTGTTGGAGATCTGAACAGCAGAAGAATAGGAAATGAATCCCACCTGGCATATAGGAACATTTCGGGAAAATTTAGAGAAAAGAGCAAAGCAATAATAATGGTATTTACTGGATTTCTGCTCAGAACATGGGCTAGTCATTACTAATACCATTTCAACATAAAGATGTGCACAAGTTCACATGGACGGAAGACACAAGAAATGCCTCATTGACTACGTCAATATTGATAGCGATATGTTCATTCAGGATACAAAAGCAGAGGAATTGGAAGTGACCATTACTTAGTACTAAGCAGGATAAAAATGGATATCACATTGACAGTATGTAAGAAAGCTGCTCGACTATGCAAATATTATTGAAAAAAAATCTGCAGCAGTTTGCAAACCAAATCTTGGAGTCTGAGCGGCAAACTCTGAAGAAGACATTGATTGATTCAGCTAGGAACGTATGTGGTGAAGTTGTCTGCAAGGATAGAAAAATAAACACCATGGTGGGCACTAGTTAAAGAAGCAGTCCTGGAAAAGAAAGTATACCAAAAGTTCCTAGCAAATAAGCCAGCACATGCCCTAAAAGAATACAGAGAAAAATGTAAGAAAAACTGTGTATAAAGGTAGCTAAACAAAAGTCATGGGATGACTTGGTAAGAATATAGAAAATAATTATCAAGGTGGCAAAATGTTCTGGAGGCTATTGAAGAAGCTTAGAAATGGAGGAAAAAGTACTGTAAAAGGCATGAAAGATGATAAAGGTGACATGAAAACAGAAGATAAGGATATCCTAGATGTCTGCAATAATTACTTTGAAAGATTTAAATAAACCAAGCAGTGACAGAACCATACTAAAATATTTTCAAGAGGAATGCAAATCAATACTTGAGGGTAGGAAAAGTTTTCAGAAATTTGAAACTGGAAAGGCAACTGGAGTAAATGATATTCAACTAAAAATGCTTAAGTATGGAGGTATAAGTTTTGCTGTGGCTATACTGCATAATTCAGAGGGTCTGGTCAGGTCAAATGCACAATTATTGGAGTAGAGCTCTCATAGTACCATCTATAAAAAAAAAAAAAAGGGAATAAATCTGAAAGTAGAGAAATTCCTGTGTAGTTTTCGCAAAGTGTTCCAGGTAAGATTTATATTTGGCTTGGTTCCGGCCAAATAGAGGTCAAGGTCAAATTTTCACTTTAAGACAAACAGTTGAGAAACCATGGGAATATGACAAGGATCTGTACTCAAGTTTTGTAGATCTAGAAAAGGAATTTCAGAACACTACAATTTTTTTGGGTGGATGGAACGTTATACAGAGCAATACATAATCTATATATTTGAGTTGTCAGTTAGAATTGAAGAAAATACATGAGCGTGGTTTGATGTAAAATAAGACAGGGATGCACATTATCTCTACTCTTATTTATCATCTATATGGATTCACATTATGAAAGAAAGTAGCATCAAGCTTGATATTAAAATTGGAGATGTAACTCACCTCTGCTTTATGCAGATGATGCACTCCTAAACACATCTAGTGCAAGTCTCCAAGATTTAAAAACTAAATTGAATAACAGCGCTTACAAATTTGGCATGAAATCAGCAATAAAAAGACAAACTATGAAAATAGAAGTAGAGAAAACTTCAGCTGCATTCTGAATGGAGATCCTATAGAACAAGTAAAATATTTCAACTAATTTAGGCATAATTTTTAGTGAAGATGCCAAGTTAAATCTGGAAATAGACAACAGAATAAGCAAAGCTGGTATAGCCAGAATAAATTTATATAGAATAAGAGAGAGAGATTAGACAAAACACTCAAGTAGCAGTATACAAGACAGTGTTCAAACCAGTTTTAAATTATGGAACTGAGAATTGGGTTAGAAACAAAGCACTTCATCAAAGACTATAGACCACAGGTATGAGGGTTTGAAAAAAATTAGAGGAGTAAACAGATGGCATCAATAACAGAATCATTAAAAATGAAGATATTAGAAAATAACTTGACATTAGCATTCAAGAATGTGTCAGCAGGGCTAATCTAAGGTGGTATGGCCACTTAAATAGAATGGGTGAAAAAAGTTAGCTAAACAGGTGTTTGATGTCAAGATGGCAGAAAAGAGATCCAGAGGAAGACCAAGGTCTAGGTGGATTGATTGGTCAGAAGTGCCTTAGAAGCACAAAATGTTAGATATGGCAATATTGGAGTGCTCACAAGTAATAATTGATTTTGAGAAAAATTGTTGATAGGAGATTAATAATAATGTAAATTTAATCATGTAGTGCTGTCATAGTAACCTGAACACCTCTTGGGGATACATATCAGGAAATTGAGGTTAAAACGAGCAGCTATATTAAAATTGCCTTTCTACAATGTCCATACTTGAAGCAAAATTTAAAATGCTGTAGATGGTAAAGGAACATAAAAATGAACAGGAGGAACAGCTGGGCAGTAAATGGCTGTTGGGAAGCTGTCACTTGTTATATACTTAAGAGAAAGTGGAGGAATGAATTCAGGTCCAGTATCCATAGGAGCACTTGTAGCAAAATGGAAACACCATTTTTGAGATTGTGGATTAAGCCCAAAAGAGAGATGTCATCATTTAAATGTACACTCTTTGTCTGGGTAGCACTGAGATTTTTAATGATGATTTTGGTGCAGCACTCCAAATATGAAACTGTAGTCTAAGGTTTGGCAGAATAGTGATTTGGACAGATAAAGAAAAAATAACGTCTTGAACATAAAATGATTTTTTGGAGGGCTGAGGAATGAACAAATTCCTGATACATATTATCGGAGGTGGGGGATTATCATGGTAGCATGACATGAAAACCTACATCATTACTAAATTCCTATTGACACTTTTTCCTTCAGATTAAATCTGATCTTATATATATATATATATATTATCAACCTCTGGGTCTTTTTTCCTGCCATTTGGCAAAAAAAAGTACTTGTTCTGCTAACCTTTCCTCTCTCATTCTGTTTATGTGGTCACACCACCCAAGATTAGCTCTGCCAACGTCATCAAGTTTTTTCCTAATATACTTGTTTTTAATATGATTCTGCCATTGATGTCATGTGTTCATTTCCCCTAGACTTTCTCAGGACTCTCTGTAATCTGCAGTCTTTGATCAAGTGTTCTGACTCATTTCTCTCTGTTAAGTACAAATTTATTCAGTTGATTTTCTACATTAAGAGGTGCTTAAGAGTCAAAGCTGTATAACTGAGAGGAGACCTCCACATAGCCTTTAACACGTTCATTGCCAAGCTGAAAATTGGAATTTCGTGTGGTGGCCAATTTTTTTTTTTTTTACTTGATAGCGACTTCCACGTGATAACGCGTGATCGGCCGTTCGATGAGAACTCGCATCACGTGATATCGCGTGATTGGCAATGAACGTGTTAAAGGAATGTGGAGAACCGACCAGGGCTTCTGATCTAATGTCCAATCCTCACCTTCTCGTGATGCACCCTGTTGGGTATCTACTTGGATACTGAACGGACGAGGATGGGCTGGCAATTTGGGATTTAGCCGACCAAATTGTATTCTTATTGGTTAAACCAAAATAAAATATGATGGTATAGCATGACAAAATTTCATGCCAGCTGGGGGCGTCGCCCGGTTAAACAAGACCCCCGTTGTTTTCGCCAGGGAACCAGGGTGAACAGCGAAAAGTCAGCTACGGGAACAAATCTGAAAACAAACCCCAACTCAACATCCAGAGTTAAAGATCGGTACTATCAATGTAAGAAGCCTGAATGGCAAAGAAATGGAGCTAGCTGAGGAATTAGATAAGTACCAGATCGACATAATAAGGGTGACTGAAACAAAAAAGACAAAAACTGGTGAGATCTTTCTGAGCAATAAATACAAAATGTTATATTCTGGCAATGACAAGGAAAACAAGGAGTAGCCATAGTATTCAACACAAAATACGAGGCTAATCTTCTTGAATGGCAGTCAGTCTCAAGTAGAGTAATGTGGGCAAATATGAGAATGGGGAACTGGACAATGAGACTTATTTGTGCCTATGGTCCCACAGAAGGTTCTACTAAGGTAGAAGTGGAGGAATTTTTTGAGGCTCTAGAGAAAGCTGCTGACACAATGAAAAAGGAAAAGTTGGTCCTTGTTGGGGATCTAAATAGCAGAGTAGGAAGTGATTGTCAGACATACAAAAATGTTTTGGGAAAATTTGAAGAAAAGAGCAAAGCTAATAATAATGGCAAATATCTGTTGGATTTCTGCTCAGGACATACACTAGTTATTACTAACACCATGTTCCAACATAAAAATATGCACAAATTCACATGGAGAGAAGAGGCTAGGAATAAGAAAAGTCTCATTGACTATGTTATTGTTTATAGTGATGTTTTCTCCCTGGTGCAGGACACCAGAGTGTACAGAGGATTTGAAATTGGAAGTGATCACTATTTAGTCTTGAGCAGGATAAAATTGAATTTCATATTGAAAAGAATAACATGTAAGAAAGTTTTAAAGTGAATAAAAGTTGAGCAGCTCTCAGATGCGAACTGTAGACTAAAATACACAAAGATTACTGAAGAAAAAATGAAAGAGTTTGAGAACAGGAATAAAACCTTGGAGATTCAGTGGCAAACTCTGAAGAAAACATTGATTGATTCTGCCAGAGAGGCATGTGGTGAGGTCGTCTGCAAGGATAAAAAAATCAGAACTCCCTGGCGGACACAGGAAGTTAAAGAGGCAGTGAAGGAAAAGAAGAAAGCATATCAAAAGTTCCTGTCAAATAAGTCAGCTTGTGCTCTTAGAGAATATAGAGACAAATGCAAGAATGCTAAACAAAAGTCATGGGAGACTTTGGCAAGAATATAGAAAATAAATATCAAGAAGGTGGCAAAATATTCTGGAAGTTGTTGAAGAAGCTTAGGAATGGAGGAAAGATGCTGTAAAAGGAGTTAGAGATGATAAAGGTGACATGAAAACGGGAGAAAAAGATATCCTTGAAGTATGGAGTAATTACTTTGAAAAACTGCTAAATGAAACAAGCAGTATTGACAGCACAGTGGTAAAAAACACTGCCCAGGCATGCAGTCAGGAATATATATCCATACTTGAAGTAGAAAAAGCAATCAAAGGCTTGAAATGTGGAAAGGCAACAGGAGTAGATTATATTCGACCAGAAATGCTGAAGTATGGTGATATAAGCGTCTTACAGTGGCTGCACTGCATAGTTCAGAAAGCCTGGACAGAGGGACGAATTCCCGATGGGTACTATGAGAGCTCTACTCCAATCAGAGTAGAGCTCTCATAATACCCATGTATAAAAAGGGAAATAAAACTGAATGTGAGAATTACAGAGGTATTTCCCTACTGAGTGTTCCTGGCAAGATCTATGCAAGTATACTTGAGAAACGGTTGAGAAGAATTGTGGAAGAACAAGCTGGATTCAGGCCAAATAGAGGCTGTCAGGATCAGATCTTCACTTTACGACAAATAGTCGAGAAAGCATGGGAATATAACAAAGATCTGTATTTAAGTTTTGTAGATCTGGAAAAGGCACATGACAAGGTGCCAAGAGAGAAGCTATTCAATACCCTACAGTTATATGATGTCAATGGGGCATTATATCAAGCAATACTTAGTCTTTATTTGAGTTGTAAGTCAGCAGTTAGAATTGAAGGAAGTACAGAAGATAGTTTAATGTTAAATCTGGTGTGAGACAAGGATGTACATTTTCCCCTCTGTTATTCATTATCTATATGGATCACATTATGAAGGAAAGTGGTATTAAACATGATATCAAAATTGGAGATGTTAATGTCAGCTTTATGCGGATGATGTTATACTTCTAAATAAATCTGCTACAAGTTTGCAAGATTCTCTGACTAAATTGAATAGCTGTTGTAATAGATATGGTATGAAGGTCAGCAATAAAAAGACAAAGACAATGAAAATAGGCAGAATCATTGAAAATGTCAACTGTGTTGTGAATGGAGAACCTGTGGAACAAGTAAAACATTTCAGCTACTTAGGCACGATTTTTACTGAAGATGGTAAATTAAATATAGAAATAGACAACAGAATCAGTAAAGCTGGTATGGTGGGAAGTCAATTGAATAAATTCATATGGAATAAGAGAGAAATTAGTTGGAACACTAAATTAGCTGTATACAAGACTGTGTTCAAACCGGTTTTAACTTATGGATCTGAGAGCTGGGTCAGAAGTAAAACACTTGACCAATGACTAGAGACCGCAGATATGAGAGTCCTGAGAAAGATTATAGGGGTGAACGGATAGCATCAATGGCAATATCATATTAAAAACGACGATATTAGGAAAGAACTTGACATTGTCAGCATCCAGGAATGCGTTAGCAGAACTAATCTCAGGTGGTATGGTGACTTAAACAGAATGGGTGAGGAAGGATTAGCAAAACAAGTGTTCTCTGCCAGGTTGGCAGCAAAACAACCCAGAGGAAGACCAAGATATAGCTGGATTGATACGGTACAAAGTGCCTTAGACGATAGAAATATAAGATCTGATAATGTTGGAGTCTTGACAAGTAACAGACTGATTTGGAGGAAAATTGTAGATAGGAAGTTAGTAATGATGTAATTTTTTTCATGTAGTATTATCATATCCTGTACACCCCTTGAGGGTACATGGCAGGAATTTGATGATGATTTTCTACATGCCAGATTTGCTAATTCTGTGTATTTCTAAATTCAATTTGCTATCATAAATAAAAATTGTGCCTAAATAATTGAAATGTTTTAGTTGTTCTATAGTTTCTCCATTTACATGCAAGTGATGTTTTCAATGTTTCTGCCTGTTTTCATACCAAATTTATTACATTTATTAAATTTGGTCAGAAAATCCTGCAGACTTGTACTGGATTTATTTAAGAGTACATCTGCATAAAGTAAAGAGCTGAGATTTAAATCTCCAATTTTGATATCAGGTTTAATGCCACTTTCCTTCATAATGTGATCTGTACAGATGATAAATAACAGTGGAGATAATGCACATCCATGTCTGACACCTGATTTAACATCAAATCATCTTCCAGTTACCTCCTTCAATTCTAACTGCTGACTTACTACTGAAATTTAGGCTATGTATTGCTTAATATGTCCCATTTACACGTATAATTATCATTTTGAGCAGCTTTTTCTTGTACTTTTGTCACATGCCTTTTCCAGATCTACAAAACTTAAATACTGATCCTGACAACCTCTATCTGGCCCGAGTCATGTTCTTCTCCAAGTTTCCTCAGCCATTTCTGAAGTATACTTGCATAAATCTTACACTCAGTAGGAAAATTCCTAATTCTCACGTTGTTTTATTTCTCTTTTTTATAGATGATTACTATAAGAGCTCTTCTCTAGTCATTTGGAATTCAACCCTCAATCAGGCTTCCTGAATTATGCAGTATGGCTATTGTAAAACTTTTACACCTCTATATTTGAGCATTTCTAGTTCAATAAAATATACTCTAGCTGCATTTTATCATTTTAGGTTTTTCATTTTTTTTTTTTTTTTTCCTACTGAAGATATTCATTTTCTACTCATTGATATGTCTGCATGGTTAGCCTAGTGGCTGTGCACGTTGTAACCATATGCCTGGGGAAGAAGTGTCCTAGGTTTAATTCCTGTCGGTGACATGAGGAGCTGAGGATTTTCCTCAGCCTTAGCCACGTTAGCCGGTCTTGGGCAGCAGAGTTTTTCCCCAGTTTATCATGGGGTTTTTTCATCCTACAAAGTAAGCAAACCGGCCTTGAGAACTCAACACTACGGACATAGGATACACTGGGGCGTAGGGTGACCACCTTATCCTGTGAACGGTATGAGGTCTGATGATTAATAAACCCTCGACACGGTAAGGTAAAAGAGGGTCAAAGGAAGATGAGAAGTATTGATATATATATATACTCCTAATTACATTCCTCTTGAATGTTTTCTATCACCTTGCTTTCACTATTTGTTTCATTTAGCAATATTTCAAAGCAATTATTGAAGATATGTAGAATATCTTTTTCTTCACTTTTTATATCACCTTTACGATCCGATTTCCTTTTCACTGTACTCTTTCCTCCATTTGTAAGCTTTTTAAACAAAATAAATACAATGAGTAGGAAACAATTGTTTGTCACTTGTTGTATTTATTTTCTATGTTCTTACCAAGTCTTCCCACAACTGTTTAGCTAGTTTTCTTATATTTCTCTTTGTTTTCTCTCAGAGGATAAGCTATCTTAATTGCCAGAAACTTTCATTATCCATTCTTCTATTTCTTCACTGCCTCTTTAAATGAGTCCACAATAGAATTCTCATAGAAAAATTAAATGCCTGTTTGGTCAAATCAGTGAATTCTTCAGTGTCTGCGTTGAATCTCCATTTCATCTCTGAAAGCTACTCAACTTTGAATTGTTTTAATGCTTTCTTATCAATATAATGTTCAATTTTATTCTGCTCAAAACTAAATTGTGATCACTTCAGATTTCAAATCCTCTGTGTACTCGAGTCCTGAACCAGTGAAGATATCAATTACTATCAACAATACCATATAGCATTTCTTGCATCTTCTTTCCACATGAATTTGTGCATACCTTTATGTTCAAGCATGATATTAGTAGTAACTAGTCCATTTCCTGAACAGAAATGCAGCAGGTACTTATAATTATTAACTTTGTTCTTTTCTCCAAATTTTCCCCAAACATTTCTGTATGCCTGGTAACCATTTTCTGCTTAGATTTCCAACAAGAATTAACTTTTGTGTGTCAGCTGCCTCAAAGAGTTTCTCCACTTCTACCTTATTAAAACCTTCTGTGGGTTCATAGACACAAATTTGTTTTACTGGAGTTTTATGAGTATACTAGGTTTGGCCCATAGTATCGGTTTCTACATGGGAAGCATTTTAAAATACTTAAATGATGCAATATACAAATGTGTCCTTACAGTTGGATAGCATGCCTGCTCTCCAACCAACGTGGGGGTTTGAATACCGCCATGGACATGGATGCTTGTAAAAGCCTGTTCCTGATGAGTTTGTATAGCTCATTGAGGTTTTAAGGCTTGTGTTCTAATAAAAAAAGTTTAAAGAATAAATAGAGATGTGCAATCTTACCAAGAAAGAGATTCTTAAAAGGATGATGTGGAAGGAATACTGTGTTCGTAAGGGTAATGTCAGCTATGAAAATCATGAAGTGCAGGCCAAAAAAGTTACACATATTGTATGAAAAGAAACCGGCTTTAAGTTAAAGACAATCCAAAGAATTGTCATTATGCTGCTAGTAAAAGAAAGAATGAATGTGAAAAAGTAACTTTGCTGAATACAGGTGATAGATACAAAAGAGACTGTTTATTCAACTAATGAGTGCCACTTTGCTAAGAGCTACTATCTTGTGTATGAAGAAGGATACTACAGCTGTTGCATAAACTGAATATGAATTCAGCAGTAGGGGCTGATGAGATTATCATATCAATAAAAGCATGTTTGCTGAACTGATTGAAACTATAAATTTCAGTCTCAGAACAGGTTAGATTCCACGGGAGTGAAAAACATATATGATAATTCCATTGCACAAAAATGATGCAAAAACTGATGTATCTAACTATCAACATCTCTAGAATGGTGGTAAAGATTTTGGAAAAGTTGGTAAGAGTTTGCATACAGATGGGTTCACAGAGAATCTATACTTTGCAAAGAACAGCATGGGCTTACTAAGGGAATGTCATGTTCAAGCAACTTGTTCACATTTTATATAATGTTACTGTTGAGTTAGACAAGGGGAATAGATATACCATGAATGCTTTTTTGTACTTTGCCAATGCTTTTGACAGGATACAGAATGAAAGTCTGGTGCATAAGTTTGAGGATATGGAATTGGATTATAAACTTTTAGCATAGATAAAAGGATGGCTGACTGACAGATCAAAAAGTGGTGTATAGGAGAAGCAGGAGTGCAATGTTTAAGGTGATCAGTTGTGTATGGCAGAAATCACTCCTTTACATTAATGACATTGCAAAGGATTTGACTGGTGATATACAGCTGATGATGCAAAGATAGGCAGGATAACATGCAGCACCTGCAGAATGATTTGAATAGGCTGGAATTGTGGCCATATGGAAATGGCTCTCACAGTTCAGCATTAGTTAAGTTGTGTATACTATGAAGCAATGAGATATTCAATGGTATATTATATTGGAGGGATTATGCTAGAAACAACTGATATACCAAAGATTGCAAATACAACCCAGAGGATAAGTGCAATGCTAAAATAAACACTGACATGTAAGGATAAGGAAGTTATTTTGCCTCTTTACAAGGCCTTGATATGACGACACCTGGACTAATATGTGCATATCTGGGTTCTATGGTGATGCAGATACAGTGGTTGAGTGTGTTCAAGATGATACTGATATACTCAGGCATGTAGATTATTAGGGTAGATTTAAAATTTGTGGCTTGGAGACACTAGCAAACAGGAGAAAGATGTGATATGATAGACCTTCAAACTTCTGAAAGGGTCATATAGGATACCATTAGAGGGAATTTTTAATTTTATGAAAGGTGGGAAAAGGACATCCAGAAGTTGGGAGTGAATACAGTCAAGAAAGGGATGAGCACCTAGATTTTTCTCACATAGAGCAGTGCGTGACTGGAATGGCTTACTTTTGGAGGTGGTGAGTGAATTCACGTAAAGGTATGCCTGTTGGTGGTACGTGGCCTCCATTGGCTGACTCACTGGAGGTTTCTTCCAAATTGGACTATTACTTGCCATTCAGATTTGACTGGTCAAGTGTATAGAGTATTATGCTTTCCAACCAGTAGACTGCAATTGAATCTCCTGTGTGTATGGAGGATGTTTGTGAATGTCTTAAGTCATATATGATTTTCATCTACAGGGCTTAAAACTTTAGTGCTGGCTCACCAATTAACCAAATATATCACTAGTCAGGTGCAACCAAGGCAATCTGGTTTGCCTGATATGTCCTAGTTGCATATTCAACTATGTAACTAGTCATAAGCTTCTCTTAATCTGTGACTAATATATTAGTATGTTTATCAGGGTGAGATATGATGGAATAAACTCATACATTTTACCACTGACACATGACCACGTGAAGTGTAAAATGTACATTGTTGTGCAAGATTTTTAGATAGTTATTAGCATCATGGAAATCTGAAAGGTTGCATAAATGTATTAACCTTTGAAATGACATGAAGAATGAAGACCTGGACATTTCTTAAGCATACTTGAAAGGGACAGTCTTTGATAAGTCACTGAGGTGGAGGACCAATCCATTTCATTATGTTCTAAGAAAACATGCAATGAGACCACTTCTATTCCTCCTTTTATACTCAATGTCACCACAGTTTGTATATGAATTCTATGTTTGCCAGAGTTTCATAAAATTTGCTGTTTGCAAATATAAAACATTCTATGAATGTAAATTCATAAAGTTATTAAATTAATCTTCTGAGAAATCAACTCATGATCTGCAAAAATGTCCTTGTACTTAGGTTTTAAACTTGTGGAGCATTAAAACTGATAATTTTCAATTTAATCTCCCTACTGGCCATTATGAATGTAGATGTTGACCAAAACATGGATGTGAAGAGCACCATAGTTGAAATAACATGGATAAAAAGTAAGCCATTATTTACTTCTATAAGTTGTGATAATCTTTTGCATTCAGTACACTTAACTGAATTAACAGTTGTTTAGGTGTTTTTCAGAGCCAGTTTTTATGAAAGCAAGAAATACAGTTTCTTACACAGTATTTAGTCAAACACATCAAGTATGATTTAAAACTCCAGGTTCCTTTTTAATATAATAATGACAGGACAAAATGAGAAATCTCCAATATCACTGTAAAAATGCAAAATTTTATGAGGCAAGTGCTTGAAATTATTTACCACAAATATTGCACTGCTCTGGAAATAAATTACAGCTTTGTGGATTAATGTGTTCAATTACACTTTGCTGACTTAATGAACTTTAAGATGGTTGGTTACCCCTCCCCTTTTTTTTGTATTTTATTTTAATTAGTTTTCTCCTAATTGTATGCACAAGAATTTATTGCCCATCTTAAATTAATTATTTTTTTTTATATAATCTAGTTCCAGTCATTTCACAAAATATGTGCACTTTTGAAACAAAACATCTTTACACAATGTCACAAACATTTTAATAAGACTTCACAGGAAAGATAATTCTAATTATTATTATTGCATCCTCCATGGAGTCGGCAGACACATTGTGTGTGTGTGTGGGGGGGGGGGGGTCATTCACACCTGACAACATATTTATCATACCAAATCTTAAAATCCTTAACACTCCTTTCATTAACAACACGTTCTGGTAATGCATTCCATTCATTGACAATTCTCCATATAAAAAATCTATTCACACTCTCTTCACTACACTCTTACATAACTTCCAGGGATGACTTCTGATTTTTCCCCTCTCGTCTTCTGCTCTTTTTATAATCTAATCTGGATTAATCCAATAAAATCCTCTCACTAACTCAAATGTCTCTATTATATCACCTCTTTTCCTCTTATCCACTAAACTCTGCAATCTACATTTTCCAACTTCTCTCCATAGCCAGCAGTGGCTATGGAGAGAGTCCAAAGTCCTGATGTTGTCTTAGTCACTTGGGGCTGGACCCTCTCTCCAATGTCGCCACATCACACTGAAAACCAGGTGACCAGATTTGAGCACAATAGTCCAAGTGTGGTCTGACTAGTACTTTATACAGTGGCACAACCACTTCCTTATTCCTACATGTTAGAGTACTTCTTATCATAGCAGTACTACAATGTGCAGCCTTTGCAACATTGGCAATATGCCTTCTAAACTTCAGTCTCCTGTCAGCAATCACTCCCAAATCTTGAATCTCATCCGACTTCCTGCAGTACAGTACTGTGGATATAGTACGCAGCCTTATATTTCTGCACTCCAAAATGCAACAACTTGCACTTATTGATATTAAAACTACAACCCTACTCCTTTGTCCAAGTAAAAAGTCTGTTCAAATCTTCCTGAAGGAAATTAACATCAGCAGTGCTACTTATAATACTCCCCAACTTTGCATCATCAACAAATAACTGAAGATCCCCAACTCAGTCCACAATATATTGTTTACAAACAAGTTAAACAGCAGGGGCCAAGAATAGAATGCTGGGCACATCACTGGTTACCCTCCTTTTCTGAGACACTGCTCCATCATACATAACCTGCTAGTATCATTCAGAGAGTCGATCTCTGATCCATCTAACCAATATCACACCAACTTATGTGGTAATCTATCAAATGATTAATTTGCAAAGTCCAAGAATATTACTATATATATATGATTCTCTCTTATCTAACACACTTGCTACATTATCATAAAATGCATATAAATTGCTAAAACAGGACCTACCCTTTACAAATCCATGCTGACCATCTACACAATCCTGTATTCTATTCCTAACCAATCTCTCCAACACCTTGACCACCACCACAGTTATACACTGGTCTATAATTGGAAACTTCTGTCCTAGACCCATGCTTGCAGAGTGGTACTATTTTGTCTTCTTTCCACTCATTAGGAACTCTACCCTACTCATTAAATAACCAGGTCAAGGGCATAGCCAACTGTGCTGCACATTCCTTAAGAATATGTGGTGATATGTCATTCATTTCTACAGCCTTATTAACATATATACCTCTGATTCTTTCCCTTTGAATTCTTCTAATACTTGCCTCCCTTCTATATATGGCACTGCATCATTTACACCAGTATGATATACACTGATAAAGTGCTTGTTCAATAACTCCACTTTATCCTCTGCAACTGTTATTCTGCTGCCATGACTATCCAACAGTGTCAACCTGCCATAATTATTTCTTCTCTTGCTTGCTATATAGCAGAAAAATTCCCTTGAGTTAACTTTGGCCTGACTAGCCAATCTCTCACTGCACTTTTCCTTTCTTTACCATGCTCGTCAACTTTCTAGCCTGCACTTTATACTCTTCATGGATCTGATCACCACCTACTGTCTTGTACCTCCTCCATAGCATTTTCTTTTTCAGCACAGCTTGCTTGATTTCACTGTTCATCCATTTCACTCCTACTCTATTTACTTTTTATATTCCCTGGCCTATAGCAGCATTCTATCAGATATACTAGCCTGTTAATTTCAACTTCACACCATACAGATACAAAATCTGTGTATGCACTATCAACTCCCACACTTTGTGGACACAATTCCTCTGCAAACATTAACAGCACCCCCCCCCCTTCTTTTCAGATTTCTGTCCTTCCGGAAAATTACATGTCTTTCAATTTCTATTTGCAGTACTTTGATGACTTCTCCTGCTGCTTTCTCAGAATCACTAAATACAAATCAACTAAACTTTAATGAAAAACTGTTGTATACTTCTAATCCTTTGAATGCCTTTACTTGCATAAAGTGACTAAAAAAAAATCAGGGAAAATAAAAAATTCTGATATCCAGAAAACAGAACAGCAAATATCTATTTATAAAATAATTAGCAAATACCTGAAATTATTCTATTCTAAAACAATTGAATGCCAGGCTCAGAGGGAAAAGAAGGCAGATGGAATAATTAAATTACTAACAACTAGCCATGTTTTATATGTGTGTGTGTTTCAACAGTGACAATATTCTCTTTTAGTCAGTCTCCTCATGACTGAAGACTTGTGATCTGCTGTGTTAGTCTTCTCTACCTATCTCTGTCTTTTGTCATTCAAAGTGCTTCTCCAACTTTAGTCTAATAAGAGTAGGAATTTAATCCAGCTATCTCCATGGGCTCTGCTTCTTCCTCTAACTCCTTGACATCCTGCCCTGAAGGAAGAGCTTTTCAATCTTTTCTTCCTCTCTTCTTCAGATCTGTCCAAAATGTCTGATTCTTCTCTCCACCATGTTGTAGAGACACATTTCACGATTCAATTAATCTCCACTGCTCAAGATGCTAAGCTATAAAGAACCACAGAGAAGACCAAGGATGTGAACAGTCTGATCTTTGTGTTGATATTTTTCTATTATTTCATATCTTTGTGAGCTAAGTCATTGTAGATCTTCTCATTATAGTTCATCTTCTTACTTCCTCCATATGACTCCCATTGACAGAGATCAATGAGTTCAGATAGATAAACTGATCAATATTGTTTATGTTAATAAGTATTCCTGAAGTATTTCCATTATGATTCCTATCTAGAATCATCAATTTTGTTTTACTACATTTTGAGTCAAGCTATGCTATTCTCTTCCTTCAATGATTCATTTTCATTTCAGAGCCAATATTATTGTTTATTATTATTATGCAACATTTCCAAGGACTCGTGGGAGAGTACGCCACTCTACCATCCACATTCTTTAAAAACATTCACCAAATATACACTCACATGCTATGACAAGAACCTGGACTTCGTATGCTTTCTAATCATACTCTTACTTGGCTTTTAGGGAAGTCCTTGAGTTCTCTCCTCCACTTGCAATGAATTGTAAAATTTCACTAGTATCTAATAACTATAATATCCTCTTACCAACTTATGTTTCTATAAGTACTTGTTTGTTTAGCCATGCATAATTCTATACCAAATATCTCATTTACTTGCCAATGGATCTTTTCATCTATTTATCTCCTCTGAGCACTGCAGTAAAGATGTATCTTATGAAAACCTTGTGAAGTGAGAAAATAGCGTCCTTAATTCCTGCAACATAGTGTTCTCTCAACATTAGTTATCTGATGTGATAATTATCTTAGCAACACAGCCACTAAACTAACATTGTCAAATATCCCCTCCCCCACTCTCTAGCTTCATTGGCAAATTCCCATGAATATAATACTCTGCTTGGAATGTTTTCAGTCTAATATGCATAACCTTGCACTCATGATAAGTTTAATGGAGTGAAATAGCACCAAGAAATGATTAAAAGTAGTATTTAATGCTTCCAATATTTCATCTCAATTACAGACATTGTCAGAGAGTACAAAATGAAACTTGTAACACACACAGTCAACACAAAACTAACTGAAACATGTGGACGAAAGACTAGACTCCTAAGTAGGTAGGGTGCCCTCTATGGATACCCGTCAGCAGCCGATATAAACTGGGAATCCTATGGGTGGAAGATGAATTTCATCGCACGGTGTGAGACCACTTCCCCACTTATTGGAGGTTTGAAAAAGTTCCATGTTTGGTCTCTAGAGCAGGGTTTCTGGACTATGAAAAAAAAAAAATATATATATATATATAAAATTTATAAAAATAGATAGTAAAATATCCCTAGCCTGCCCATAGTGTAAAATGTACTATAGGTTTGCAAATAAGCTTTA
This sequence comes from Typopeltis vanoorti, assembly GCF_054136105.1. NCBI lineage: Eukaryota > Metazoa > Arthropoda > Arachnida > Uropygi > Thelyphonidae > Typopeltis > Typopeltis vanoorti. Next base: position 63,668,145 of record NC_143551.1, read on the forward strand.
GTGAGTGGGAGTAACATAAAAACTCATTTCTATTCATTTATTTAGTTCCACCTGAGCATCCAGATAGTTAATGGATCTATACCTTACTAAAGTGACTGCCTAACAACTCAACTATTTCTAAAGCCTATTTCTGCTTTCCACTACATGCACTAAGATTATTCTCCCACAACCATTACCCCCTCCTATACTTACTACATAGTTAAAAAAAAAAATAGAATTTCCTTTCACTTGTATGGCTAAGTAGTTTCATAGTTCTTCCATCATGCCAGATTTTCATGCCTATCATAATCACGTTTATAGTTTCACATATGCTTTTTTCTTTTATTCCATGATTTCTCACCTCCCAATCAATTTAGAACTTCATAATCACTCTCTCCAACTGGAGGCAAAATAACTACACGCTAGATCCCAAATTCTTCCATAATATGCTATTTATGGTAATTATTCCTCATTAAATGTTATAAATTCTCTTTCCCTCATTTTGCAAGCTTTCTCTTCCCTTCAGTCTATATAATCATAGTTCAAATCAGCCTATCCCTCTAGCATTAAAACTAACTCCTCCAGGATGAAATACTCCAATAAAATGTTCATTGAACAATTCTACTATGTTCTGCAGCATGAGACTATGCATTCTGTCCTGTTAATCTCTACTTCATATACCAAACATTTTCAAATTCATTGCCTATACCCATTTGATATATATCTGGGTGGATTTTATTCCTTTATAATCGTTAGTTAATTCCCCTTATCCTACTATTTCTGGTTCTCTTTGAGCTCTCCTAAATCATTGAAGCCATCATTTGTTACACTAGTACAGTATTTCTCAAACTTTTAGTACTCATGTACACCTTTTAAAAATTTTAGTAACCCTGGTGCATCCTTTCTCAGCCATACATAATTTACAAACATAAAACGATTTTTTTTTAAAAAATCATTAAATACATTTTTAGATACATGAATTCCTGTAATACAGTAGAAACAACAATTATGAAATTTAAATTTTTAATGAGACAAATGAAATTTGGCAGGAAGTTGTGTAGTTCAAACTGTTTGTCATAAAATTTTAAATTCAAATAACTTGAACCATGCAGTTAGAAAGCAATTGTGTTGTCAACCAAATGTAGCCCTAACAGAGGTCATTTAATAAATGGCAACACACACTTTTAGTTTAAAATGTCCTTTGGGATTTTTTAGGTATTGAAAAATTATAGAATAGAGAACTGCACTTATTTATGACAAAAAAAAAAGTATACCTTAAGGACCTTTCATGTACTTCTGGGTGAACATGTCCCATGCTATGGGGCATGCTGGCCTAGTCTTGCTGATGGTGATAATTTTTGGACTAATTTCATTTATCAGTGCTAAAAATTCATCAACTTAATTCCTGATGATTCTGATAAGTGAACATGCATGAAAATTCCCCTTCTCCCTCTATTTCTGGTTCTCTTTGAGCTCTCCTAATGGTTGTGTTTAAGGCTATATTGTGAAAGGTTTGTTTAACCCTCCTGTGAACATATGCTTCCAAAAAAAGCACAAGAACAATGGAGACAACAACAACAAAAAAGGAACATTTACTTGAATACTTAAGTTAAAAATCAAGAAGGCCTGCCCCAATGAATAGCAAAATGCCAGTATTGAAATTAATGAAGATATTGAACATAAATTAACTTTCAAAATCTTGAGAATAAAACAAATTTTTGGACAGATGATGTGGGAATTAGAAAAAGTCAAGAAGTGGTCTCACTAATATCTTATCCACTTATCACTGAAGTGGATAAGATATTAGTGGGAAATGATAATTAGTTAAGTAAAGTAGAATATAAGATGTTATATGGTATGGTGATTTAATTATAAAACATGACATTGATAACTGAGAATTACTTCAGGTTTTCTGGGAGCCAAAAAGGGAAGTTTTAAATTTAATGAAGGCAAAAAAGTAAAAGAGATGGTAGTTTTCAACAGGTACAAATGATTATGGCAATAAATACAAGAGATGATACTATGGTACTGAATTAAGAAGAAGGGCTATGACGGCAAACAGTTCAAAGTGTGGGCTATGTAGAAGGAATGGCTGTGAATTTGAGGGCAGAATGGATTTAGATAACAAGAACAGTCTGCAATTGAATGCATTTGGTATCAGGAGCTTGCAGAAATTACTTATTGGTATAAGACCCAAAATAGACAGTCAGGGAAACTGGATCATGATGGAAGGAATGGTGAAAATCTATGTGTAAGAGCGACTTCTGGAGGTAAAGAGTGCAGCTGGTGTCAATGAATACAAGAAATGCTATGACAGCTAGCATGGGTGATATGTGGCCTCCTTTGAGTCCCTAACTTTATGGCTGGCTTTGGTAATAATAAGAATATAATAAATTTAGTTTAATCCTTTATCCAAGTGTGAGCAAACAAAGTTTGCGCCTGAAAATATCTTCAGGACTGAGGTCAGGTAGTACAACACTGGGCAACTCGTAGCAAAGGTGGACCAAGCTAACATCACTGCTATCTCAGTATCTCCCATAATGTAAAACACATCTCCTTGTGGATATTTATAAATGTTATGCATTAAGGGAAGGGCCATAACCCAGACTAGTTTCGACCTTTATTGAGGTCTCTTCAGTGGGAGCCAGGCCCAGAAGTGGAGATACCAGGCAGAAGCAATGGCGAGGTCATCTTTACCTATAGGTTTGCTCACACTTGGATAAAGGACTAAACTAAATTTATTATAGTCTAACCAAGTGAAAAATAAACTTTCAACATATTTCTCTAAATCCAGAGTAATTTAATAAAAAGGTGGCACACCTTTTGGCAACTCCTATAGGTAAAGATGACCTCGCCATTGCTTCTGCCTGGTATCTCCACTTCTGGGCCTGGCTCCCACTGAAGAGACCTCAATAAAGATCGAAACTAGTCTAGGTAGTGGCCCTTCCCTTAATGCATAACATTATACATATCTGCAAGGAGATGTGTTTTGCATTATGGGAGATACTGAGATAGCAGTGATGTTAGCTTGGCCCACTTTGCTGTTGCCTGGTGTTGTACTACCTGACCCCAGTCCTGAAGATATTTTCAGGTGCAAACTTTGTTTGCTCACACTTGGATAAAGGATTAAACTAAATTTATTATAGTCTAACCAAGTGAAAAATAAACTTTCAAAATAATTAGAATAACAACTAACCACCTGGTTTGATGCATATTCAAATAACTCTTATAACCTGAATGGTTAACTCTTCTGCACAGACTATATGCACTGAATTACTTTTCCATCGTAGCTCTCCATCTCTGCTCACTAATGTTATTAGCTTAGCAATGTGCTCATTATCTTTATTTCTGTTTCTCTTTCACATATCCTTTCTCATACCATATTCTTATCTTCTTTCAAGTTGTTATCCAATACCTGTTCTACCTTATTTCATGCAGCCTCAGCCATCCCAGAAAACAAGCTTTTGTTGTTGTGCACTTATTCAAAAAATAAGATTGTAAATGTTTCCAATAATAAATAAATTTATTGCTAGGACTTTTTTGAAATAGGTATAATTTAAGATTTAAGTCATTTCTGAACATATGCTTTCAAAGTATGAATTTTTTTTCTTAATATCTAGGGGGGGGGGGGAAGAAAAACACAATGAAGGACATTCAAATTTCCAATATAGAAAATTCAAAGTGAAAACTATTTACTTTAAATCAAGTGGCCTCAAAGGTTTCATCCTCACTTAATCCGTTAATAGCTCCTACCATTATTATTGAGTTCAATAATTAATAAGACAGAAAAACTGCCTGCGTCTTTATTCTTGAAAAATTGTAAGGAAGGAGGTTGGCATATTTGATCTACCTTATAGATCTAATATAAGTGCAAAAATTTCAGGTTCAGTATGTGTTTCATGATAAATTCTGAATAAAAAAAAATGCACATCCATTACAAAACAGGCATAAGAAATAAAAGAAGATATTAAATTTTTATTATTCAAATGAATTAAATCCTAGTTGATTAAGACATTTATAGGCAATTTTTTTTCACCTTTATTGTTAAAAAAAGTAAACTAGAACATTAATAAAAAAATCAATTATTTCAACTTTATTTTATATGTGAGCAGAGAACAACATGTACAGTTTAATACAAACATGCACGAGTATTTATCATTACAAATATATATATATATATATATTCTGAGGTTAAGAACAACCTTAGCTACCATCTTTAAATATTTCAAAAAAAAGGGGGAGGGGAAATATATATGTACAAAAATATTACACTTTGGCTATACAAAATCTCTGTAGCTACCAAAAGAAGTAAACTAGAGGGAAAAGGAAAGTAATATAAAAATTCTAATGTGACTAAAAAGAAATGGAAGTGTATCACAACTGACTCAACTTTTCTGTCCTTATTTGAAAATAGCAAGCCTAGATAAATAAAAGAAAAAAAAATGTTATGCATGTTAATTATATAAATATACTCTGCATGTCAAACTGATGTATAAATATTAAATTGATATATTGCAAAATTAGTAGTAATAATAAAAGAATAAGCCTAATCCCATATTTAAATTTTTTGATAAAAGAAGCAGAATTTATAGCCATCCATTTGTTCCCTGTCTGACACTGCTCTTCATGTTCACATTTCTCACTATTATATTTTTTAACTGGATTACAAAACTGGTATCTCATTTATTACTGGAAAAACATCTAAATACCTCATCCAAAGTCTTAGAGACAAATCACCTGAAATGTTTTATTACTGTTCTTGAATTATGACCAATGCATTTTACCTGTTATCAGGATGAACAACCTAAGTTTCTGAGAGGGAAAACCCAGCCACTCCATGAGACATGCTAAGTTGCCTTCAGCTGAAAAGAACATGTTGGAATTATTCTCATTACGGACATAAAACTGCAGCTTTTTTTGTATTCTAAAAAGGATAAGTGAAGAGAATCTGTAAATTCTGACCTTTATCTCTGCTAGTCTCATAACAAATTTTAGATGCATAATGCATCTATCAGGTTTTGTTTTGTCTGTTTCACCTTTACAAACGTTATTCCTAGACTTTAGGTGGATAGATTTTACTGAAATTCAGTATTTAGAATCCTTATAAAAATTTACAAAGACCTCCCAACTTTGTTTAATCACAGATGTGAAGGAATACAAAGGGAAAATATGTTGAAATTATATATTACAATAACTCCATTCTGGGAATTATTTCAATATAACTAATGGAACATCATAACAAACAATTTTGGATGAACTTAATAACATTTAGCATTTAGAATTATGGTTTTGTTTGAATATTTTTATTGGCAAAATCTTGTGTAACAATTCAAACTGATATTAATATTCTGTACTGGCTGGGTGGATTTTTTTTAAATGCATCTCACCCATGAAAGGTTGAAATGATTTTTTTTTTAAATACTATGGTGGGTAAAGGGTTAATACTACAGGAACTCCATTCTAAAAAAAACAAGGAACTTTATTCCTAGTCCTTGTTGGTTGGAGAGCACAGAAATACATCAACCAGAGAGTTATGATCAGTATTCAAATTTGTAGTTGTTTTGATTTTGGTTTTCAATTCAGACCATTTGAAGTGGAAAAACTGGGCAAGACAAAAGTATATATAGCAACAAACCAAAAATTTGTTGACATTTATAAAAAAAAAATCTGTTCTTTGGAATTTTAAACTCCCTCTAGTTTCCTCCTACTATAATTGGACTGCTTTTACTGGCCAAATACTTCTTCTCTACGTTGATGAAATTTAATGGAGTTTGATATTTCAAAGATTAATGATTTTTTTTAACAGTTTTTTCCATCCTGTTCTACAAAATTTTTTAATTTCTGTTCCCTTCCCTTCCTCAGCAACACAAAACAAACAAAGTGAAACTTAGTGGACAACTCTAGAGTCCTAAGCAGGGTACCATCTGTGAGCACCAGCTGGAAGCTTTGGTTGTAATATGGACTCCCCAAAAACTTAACTACTAATCGCCTGTTGACCTCACTATTGCCTTACCAATAATATAATAAACAGTTGATTAACACATATTTTGTATGTTACATGTATTATATACTTAGTTTAATCCTTATCCATGTGTAAGCAAACAAAACTTGTACCTTAAGTATTTTCAGGACTGTGTCAACTCGTATACAGAAGTTGATGACTTCACATCACTTGCCTTAGCATCCCATAATGCAAAGCACACATCCTTATGGGCATGTATAATGCTATATATTATGGTAAAGGTTTCGACCTTTACTGAGATTTCATCAGTAGGAGCCAGACACAGAAGTGACAGGTTGAAGTAATGCAGAAGAAGAAATTTTGGCTACTCATATTTTCATATATGAGTAGCCAAAAGGTATCACACCGTATTATTAAAATACTCTGAATTAGAGATAGTTGTTGGAAGTTTTTCTACTGGGTTACACTATAAGTTAAAGATACCAAGAAATTATGTACTTGGTTTAATCCTTTATCCAAACAAGTTGCCCCAGTCCTGAAAATACTCCAAGTGCAAACTTTGTTTGCTTACACTTGGTTTAATCCTTTATTCAAGTGTAAACAAATAAAATTTGCACCTGAAGTATTTTCAGGATTGGGGCAACTCGTATAAAGATGCTAATGACTTCACATCACTTGCCTTAGTATCTCATAATGCAAAGCACATATCCTTATGGACATATATAATGCTATGCATTATGGGAAAGAAACTGGTTTTTCGACCTTTATTGAGGTGAAAAAGTAAAGGGTTGCTCATCATAGGCCTTGAGTAGTTAGTATATTGGTGCACGAGAGCCTGTTTTTTATTTCTCCTAATACTATCAGGCTCTCTTGCATCTCTATACTAACTACTCAAGGCCTATGATGAGCAACCCTTTACTTTTTCACCTCAATAAAGGTCGAAAAACCAGTTTCCTTCCCATAATGTATAGCATTATACATGTCCATAAGGATATGTGCTTTGCATTATGAGATACTAAGGCAAGTGATGTGAAGTCATTAGCATCTTTATATGAGTTGCCCCAGTCCTGAAAATACTTCAGGTGCAAATTTTGTTTGCTTACACTTAGATAAAGGATTAAACCAAGTATATAATTTTTGGTATCTTTAATTTATAATATAACCAAGTGTAAGCAAACAAAGTTTGCACCTGAAGTATTTTCAGGACTGGGGCAACTCGTTTGGATAAAGGATTTTCTATCTCTCATACTGTTTATACAGCATGAGAGAGAGAAAAAAGGCCTCAGCTCTTTTATATCAAATATAGCCTAAGGCTATCCGTTTTTCTTTCTCACCAATCTCATATAGATGAACAATCAAGAGATCAATGGAAACTAAAGCACAAAGATGACTGATACTCAGGTGGTTGTTAGCCCTGTCTGGGTTAACTGCCTTGAGTTGGCCTTCTTTGCCTGGGATTGCTTTCCAGTCATCCCTGCGATTGACTATAAGACCACATTGAATAAAGTGGATGGAACTATTTTAAAAACCTCTCATAGTAAGAATAGACAGAATTTTATCCCCCCCCCTGGTGAATTATTGCATAATGTGTGTGTGTGTGGGGGGGATTCTACACCATCTAGTCATAAATTTCATATCTCCTAGAATGCTTCTTTCTAAATATAAAAATTGTCTGACTGAAAAATAAAATTTCCACAATACAATATTATTAGCATTTGCATGTCATATCGCTGGTTTTCAAATCTGTGTTTCTTTCTAACCTTCCATAAATGGTATTTTAATTCATTAATTACAAAGCTCAAAATTCTTTTCCTGTTGCTGACAGGTCGTGGATATTGCAAGAAAATAACCTGTTCTGTTGTAAGCAACGGAATGCCCAACACATTACATAATCTATTCCAAATACGCAGGGCAAGATGGCAGCTGTAGAATGCATGTTCTACTGTTTCCAATTGGTAACAGATGTCACAGATTGGAACTTTGATGTTAAAGTACCTCCATTTGATGGTATTGACTGGAAGCCGGCCACATGCAATTCTCCAAGCAAGATCCCTCCTGTTAGGGTATCCTTGGAACTTCAACAAATCAGATAACAAAGTATTGTTGCCAGTACCCAACTGTGGAACTTTGCAGCAAAAGAGATTAAAGATTTCCTTATACCAAATTTTACTTTTTTTTTTAATGGGAAGAAAGTGCAGTCTCAGAGTTAAGCACAGTGTTGTTGTATTCAGGAACAATCTCAGCTTTTGGACCTTTGTAATCATTAACTCCAAACAGAAGAAGATGGAAAACCCAGGTAGTACAGGAGAAGGTTTGCACATGTGTGATTAGTCTGCAATATTTTATGGATTTTTGAAGCTGCATTGCTTAAATAGCAAAATTTTAAGACAGGAAGTCCAATGCTTCTTTGATAGTTGAAGAAATTCCTTTTTAACTTGGTATTGGCTGGACCAAAAAAATTGCACAGGTTTAGTATACAATTGCTTTTTTTCAGCTTCTGTGAAATCTGTAATATTTATTATGTACAACTGAGCAGAAAAGATTATGGTTTTGAGCACTATGGCTTTAGAAGAATAGGAAAGTGGCCCAATTTGCCAGGTCTTCTAAGGTTTCAAAGTTCTCGTATATAAAGTTCTTGTCTATTTTCGAGTTGAAGTATTTATATGAGTTGCCCCAGTCCTGAAAATACTTCAGGTGCAAATTTTATTTGCTTACACTTGGATAAAGGATTAAGCCAAGTATAAAATTTCTTAGTATCTTTAATTTATAGCATAACCGAGTGGAAAAACTTCCAACAACTATCTCTAATTCAGAGTATTTTAATAAGATGTGATACCTTTTGGCTACTCGTATATGAAAATATGACTTAAGCATTACTTCAACCCTTCAGTATCACTTCTGGGTCTGGCTCCCACTGATGAGACTTCAATAAAGGTTGAAACCAGTCTGGGTAGTGACCCTTCCCATAATGCATAGTATTATACATATCCATTGCATTGTGGGATACTAAAGCAAGTGATGTGAAGTCATTAGCTTCTTTATATGAGTTGCCCCAGTCCTGAAAATACTTCAGGTGCAAATTGCCGGCCTGGTTGGCTGAGAGGTTAGCATATCCGCTCTCCAGCCAAAAGGCTGTAGGTTCATATCTCACAGTGGGCATGGATGTTTGTGATTGTCTGTGAAAATACTAGTGGTGATGATGGGTGGGTGATGGCATTAGTGTGGATGATGATTGTAGTTGCGGTTCGTTGTAGTTGGTGGATTGAGTGGTGGAGACGAAGAGTTGTAGAGTGGGTACCCTTCCCTCGATGAGTCTTTGGAACCCCCTGGAGGTGTTACGTAATAAAATAAAGGATTAAACCAAGCAGAAAAACTTTCAAGAGAAAAGAAAATGTTATTAAGAAAATCACAAGGAAGAAAAAATACATTTTTCAGTTCTGTACTATATTTATCAATACCGTAAGTTTGCATCGTCTGTTTACAAGATTTTTTGCCTTTTGCTGTTTCCAAATCTCATCATTTTTCAGCTCAAAGTTGCTCTACATATCACCATCACCCGGATCTTCATTTAATAATAATTATTATTAACATTATGACTCCATGAGTCAAAAGGACTTGCAGGAGGTCTACACAAATGCAAAAAGATAGACTAACTGTGCTTTAAACACATTCATAGTTTCTTTTAATACTTTTAGTTAATGTATTTTACTCATTAATCACTCTGAATGCAAAGAACATGATCCTTGCTCACAGCTTCCTGGGATGGCCTCTTGTTCTATCCTTGTCTTCCTGCACTCTAGTGAAAAATCTTCACATTAATCTGGTATCAATCCCTTGCCAACTTATGTCTCAATCATGTCCCTTTTCTCTCTATTCACAAGGATTTGCATGTTGCATTCTTTCAATCTGTCCTATGTCCCATGAAGCCTGATATGCAGCCTGATCTGCATATCGATTAATTAGACATACCTAGATAATTATAAGAACATCACAATGAATTGTGATGTTCTTATAATTATCTAGGTATGTCTAATTTATTACTTTCCAATTTAAAAAATCCCTGCCCTCATAAATTTTCTGCAGTTCAATTCCATCAATGTAGTACACAGCTAATAATCTGTTCATCTTAAAGTACATGACTGCACACTTGGTCATGCTGAAGTGGCAGGAATTATTCTTTGTCCATACTGACAGTAAGTCATCTTGCAGGATCTCTCCATTATCTTCACTGGCTATTGCTTTTCTCAGCTTAGCATAATCGGCAAACAACTGAATATTTCCCCTTAAATCATTTCCTATACTTGATGGACAAATTAAACAGCAGAGGACCAAGTACTGAACCTTGTGACACTACTAATCACTTGCTTTCTCCCAGACTCCCCTATACACCACTCTCTGATATCTTATCAAATCCTTCGTATCTCTTGCTGCAATATCATATTTATGCAACAGAGTTCAATGTGGTATTTCAAATGCCACTGCCAAGTCAAGTACTATTCAAATAAGAACTGGATCTGGAATTGTCATTGTGTCTGTCATTCAATGCCTATTGACAGACATGAATCCTGCTATTGCATCGTGCAGAAGCTCTTGCCTACTGCATTTCCACCCTGGGCCAGTTCCGTTCTCTTTAGTCAATCTAAAGGAAATGGAACTAAAGGTACTACATTAATGCCATTCTTGGTTCAGACTCAAATCAAAGGATCACTGGGCAATGAGGCTCTAGTCCTCAAACCATCCACCATACAGTTAGGTTAGAAGAAACCATCGGAGCTCCCAGTAAACAAAATATCATAGGTAGTGATGAATTTTTAGCATTCATTGGTAAATAAAATGAGACCAAAAGTTACTTGCATTCGTAAGACCTGCTAACAGAAGAGTATACAAAACTAAAAGGTGATGGGTACAGTGTATTTTGGGAGGTTTATATCAATATTGGAATACCATATGTTGGCATAATAACATAACTATAAAAACAGAGGTAAGCTTATATAAAAACTTTTTTAACATGAGCAAGTTTTAATGCGAGTTTTCTTCCATTTTTATAGTTATATTAGTATTTGGGGAGGATAACCTGGATAGAAAGGGTAGGAGAGCATTTCTAATGATTGCAGAGGAATGAAAACCAGGGAAGAGATCCTGAATGGTTGTAGTATGAGTAATATAGGCTGTGAGTTTGAGGTCACTATACCAGCCTTGATGTGTATATATGTCCATATTGGATGCAAAGTATCCATTGAAGTCAATATACCCATTGGATATTATAGAAATGATATGGATATGAAGCATATATTTCTGATATATTTTATCTGTGTGGCTGTTTGGATGGTTAAGAGAGCAGAACACATAGTTGCATGCTGCTATAGGTCAGGGTAATCTGAAGAGGACTGCAAAGACAAATCTTAGGATACAAATAAGACTAATATTATGAGTATTTAGACTGAAGAGAAGAGAAAAAATGCAAAATGAGGGAAAGAATTTATTTATTGAGAAACTACCTTAAGTAGCATGTGCTTCTAAGAATCTGTTATAAATGAAAGAGCTTTTTGCCTCTAACTGTGAAGAGGTTGAAATCATTTGAGTTTTTTTGGGAAAAAAAGTTATGTGGAACTATAATGATTATGATAGACTGAGAAGGAAGTTTGATCCAACACCTTGGCATGAAAAACTGCATGGCAGAGGAATCAAGAGTACATCGGGAATGGTCAAAGGATGTTTCAAGGAAGTCATATCTTACTGCATTCTCAGTGCGAAAAATATAAATTGCATGGGAGTTAAATGGATGAAACACTACAAAGCTACATAAAAAAGAAAATGTGAATCCACCACAGGGAGAAAGGTGATGATCAGGCCAAAGAGCAGTATGAAAGCAGACCAGAAGAGCGACAGTCATGGTGAGAAAGGCAAATTTGGACAAGAAAAGAATTCACTACGTAGCAAATAAAAGGAACAATGTCCATGGAAGAATAGTTTTTTGAACGGAATGGAAGAAAGGAAAGTGCCATATGTCTTAAAATTGGCTAAGCTGTTAAGCAACTACTTTAGTAAGGTATACATTCCAGACAGACTAATTTGCTATCTGAATACTGAGGTGGAACTAAATGAAAGGATAGAGAAAAAGATGGACGAGTTGGAGGTAAGAAAGCTATTATAAGTACTTATAAGTGGAAGGAGGGCAAGATAATTCTATCATACAAGGGTCGAGCTACAAAAGAAGAAACCAAAGCCAAATAGTATCTCTGGAGTGGTTATTAAAGTGTTGGAAAGGCTAATTTGAATTAGCCTTTCCAACCTTGATGTCTGCTCACTTATGAATAAGCAGACTGCTGTCTACTCATTCAAAAGTGAGCAGACAACAGTCTGATTCTCTATAGTAGACATCATGGCTTTGCTTTAGTAATCAGCTCATATATTTTATAACAGTGAATGCAAATGTGGACAAGAGAAATGGCTATACCTAAACAGTTTTGCATTTTGCCAAAATACCTGTCAGCAAGAAACCATTCCATGGGTTTGCACCATGGAATTTTTGTGCCCCCCTCCCCTTCAGTGTATTATTTATTCCCTATTTTTTATGAACGTGTTCGATTATACTGCCCCTAAATTGTGCTGCCTGGGTTCATTGCACCCCGGTACAGAACAGGCCTTCCTGTCAGGATTCCACACAAAGCTGCAGAATCCTCTCAAATGCCTCCCTCAGTGAATCCTTGGATAGTGGTCCCCAAAAAAAAATCAATATTCCCCTTGCATAACTCAATGATATCTATGAGCTTATCCAATGCATTTTGAAATTCATAAAAATTATTGCCTATGCATAGGGATCCCAGACATCCTGTAAAATAAGGGATCGTCCCATTTTTGGCTAATGCATCCCGTTGTCTCGAGAAAACTCTTCGGGACAGCTTTTTGTCCTGTATTTTAGAGTTCAAGACTGAATAACAAAATCGATGAGTTACAATTTCTATTCTATTACAAATATCGCTCTCCGTCATTACAGGGAACTATAGACGCGTTGTTATTTTCTCAAGGCGAGTGATGACAACACTGCAACAATGATAAGTTTGTTAGAATAGTGCGCATGTGCATTGACATTTTGGCATGTTCCATGATATTGGTTCAGCTTTAAATAGCACGGAACAGTCCGCTTGACCCACGCCATTTTAGAAGCTTGCTCCGAGAGAAACAAACAGGTTGGTGCTTGCAGAGTATTAATTACTGTATGGCTGCTGTTAAAATGTATGGTTTTTAAGTTCTTCTGTGGCCCTGTTGAATGTTGAAAATGCCAAAAAGGAAGTGTGATTATACAGACGCTTTAAAAACTCAATTTCCGTTTTTAAAAAAATCTACTAAATTGGGTGAGACAGATAAAGTGGAGTGTACGGTTTGTGGTGGCTTGTTTAGCATTGGGCATGGCGGAAAGTCCGACATTACCCAGCACATTGCTACGAAAAGACATAAATCTGCATCTCAAACTAGTACAAGTGCAAAAGTCAGTGATTTCTTTACTAAGAAAGAGATGGGGAAGTGGAAAAGAATCTTGCTGCAGAAGAAGCAACTTTCGCGTATCACACGTGTTTTCACAACCAGAGTTTTCGATCAATGAATTGTACATCTAAAATAATACGCAAGTTATATGATAGAAAATTTATGTGTGGGCAAACAAAAACACAAGCGTTAATTGTAAATGTTTTGGCTCCATTTGCAATCAAGCAATTCAAACTGGAAATGGAGAAAGCAAATTATATATCTATCCTGATTGACACTTCAAAACTATCAATGTTTGAAATATTGAACATTGATAGTTCGATATTTTGTTCCAGAAAAAGGTGTTAAAACCATGATTCTAGAATTTACAGACCTTCCTAGTGAAAGTGAGAACAACTTACAGATTACATATGGGACTTGTTAAACTCTTGGAAGATTAAAGATAAAATCATAGCCTTGTCAGCGGACAATACTAGTACTAACTTCGGTGGATGTTCAAGAAAGGGAAGAAACAACGTGTACCATAAATTGAGAACTAGGTTTGGCTGCGGATTGATTGGAGTTGATTGCTCAGCTCATATTTTAAACAATGCTGTGCAAACTGCAGCTGATACATTGCCTGTAGACATTGAGGCTGTTATAGCTAAAATATTTCAACACGTTCATATATACTTTATAAGAGTCCAGTCCCTAAAAGAATTTTGTGAATTTGTGGACAATGAATATAAAACAGTTCTAGGACACTCGAAGAGTTAGCTGTCGTTGCATCCAGCTATCAAAAGGTTGAATGAAATGTATGGACTTAAAGCCTATTTTTTTTCAATAGATAAACGTCCGGCAATGTTTAAAGACTTTTTCCAGAATCCAGTGTAGAAGCTGTTTTCTACTTTTCTGGAGTTGCAATGTGAAATGTTCCATGCTACTACTATCAGGAGCATAGAAGGTGAAATGATATCTTTCGTTGAAGCACAGTCAATTATACAGTCACTGGTTGGAAAAATTGAAATAAGAAGAGATGAAAATTTGAAAACTATGACCGAAAAGAAGCTACTTCTCGAGTTGCAAGAGGAAGTACTGATTAGTGAAAAGGCATTCCAATCTCATAAAATTGATTTCTACAACACATGTGTGTCATATATAAAAGACTACATGTGAAGAGGCTTAAGTGCTGTGAGGACATCATGTTGGAGGCTTAATGGATTTTTTAACAACACTCAAAAAGAATTAAAATAGACTTTAATACTTCCTATATTTCGTCCTAGTCACTAGGACATCTACGGGGATTACAAAAAAATTAATGTAACATATGCACAAATAACAAACAATACTAAGCCCAACCACGTGGGTGACACTAAAGTCCTATCTAGGTAGAGCGCCCTCTAAGGGCAGTCGTAGGTGGCCTGGAATGTAAGGTGGGAACTCTGGTGATGAGTGTTTCCCAAATCTTCGGAAGCTTAATGCACCCATATTTATTGAGATTTGGCTGGTTTTTGAGAGCTGCTGCTGCTGCTTCTAAGAAAAGTCTCTCTTTCTTGAATTTGCTGTGGTGGAGCATGGTGGTTTTCTTCCATGATACTGTGTGGGTGGTGTCCAAAACATGGTCAGCCAAGCCTGAATGGCCATAGTTGTGTTTGAAGATGTAAGACTTGTGTTCCTCTAGACGGATGGATGCTGATCTGCCTGTCTGTCCAAAGTACGCCAGCTTACAAGAACAGGGTACTTTGTAAACTCCAGGCAGAGAGAAAGAGGAGGGAGCTGATCTTTCGTAGAACGGATAAGGGTAGCCAGTTTGCGGTGGGGCTTATATGCTGTGTGTAGATTGTATTGTTTTAGTATCTTGGCTATTTTTTCAGATGTGCCACGGATGTAGGGTATGGTGATGGCATTTTTAAAATCTTGTTGACGAGAAGGAAGGGGAATGGGGGAGGAGTTGATTATTTTTTTGATACTGTGATCGCTGTAGCCATTGGAAAGGAAAGTGCTGTGTATGTGGTTAAGCTCATTAGTGAGGGCGGTTCCACTGGAACAAAGATTGTGGGCTCTCTTGGTAAGAGTTTTAATAATGCCATATTGTTGAGAGGGGTGGTGGTGGGAGAGTTTGTGAATGTATCTGCCTGTGTGTGTGGGTTTTCTGTATACGGTGAAGGTAAGTGTATCATTAGGCAGGCGTGTGACTAAGGTGTCTAGGAAGGGCAAACAATTGTTCTTTTCCTTTTCCATAGTGAACTGGATTCTTGGATGTAGACTATTGAGATGACTGAGGAAGGAGTCTAACGTGTCTGGGCCATGAGGCCAAATAGAGAACACATCATCTACATATCTTAGCCAGATAGAAGGTTTGAGTGGGGCTGAGTCTATGGCTCGTTTTTCGAAATCTTCCATATAGAAATTCGTATATATAACCGTGCAAGCCAGGCATTACTCCACGAGCAAATCGCCTCTACACGTGCTACCCTCGCAGTGACGAACGCCGCCATTGGCTCCTTACACTCAGAGCTCTCCACCGTTCTTAACCCTGAACTTTGGTCGATTCTTTCTGGCATTTCGGAAACTTCTGCACAGAGAGAATTCCAAAAAATAAAAAATAAACACATCAAGAAATTTAGCAACCTTGTGAAAAACAAACTACAACCACAAATTCAACCTCTCCAAACAGTAATAAACCTCTCTTCCAAAAGGCTCAACGACGATGCCGTCAGCGCCCTTTGCCTCGGCCATAATTTTGCCGTCGCTGCGAAGGAAGTGCCGGTGCTTGACGTAATGGTGAACATCGAACGTGGAATCGGTCGCTTACCGTCGGAGATAGCTAACAACATCAGACTTGACGTAGCCAACATCCTCGCGCATTCTTCTCCGCCAAAAAGTAATTTATCATATGCCCAACGCACCGCTCTCCTGAAACTACGTAAAGAAAAAAGTATCGTCATCACCAGAGCGGATAAGGGTAATGCCACAGTCATTCTTAATACCAGTGAATATAAGCGTAAAATGAACATTATCCTCCGCGATCGCGCTACCTACATCCCGCTAGAACACGACCCCACAAAAACACAAGTTAAGAAACTTAAAATTTTACTCAAAAAAGTATCTTCCTGGCCCCCAGATGTCACGAAAAAACTTAAACCTTTCCGTTCCCGTCCCCCCCGAATATACGGTTTACCAAAAATCCACAAACCCAATTCCCCACTCAGGCCTATAGTAGATGCTACCAAAGCACCTTGCTATAGACTATCTAAACAGCTGGCCAACTCTCTGATCCCCCTCACCGGAAGGTCCCCTTCCTATATAAAAAACTCGACCCACTTTAAAGCCCTCACAGAAAATTTAACCTTGAAGAAGACAGACATATTGGTAAGCTTTGATATCTCATCCTTGTTTACCAATATTCCCTTAATTGACACCTTATCTCTCTTAGAAAAGGTTTTTCCCTCTGACATCTTAGATCTCTTTTCCTTTGCCATTAACTCTGGATATTTCTCGTGGAACAACAAAATCTACAAGCAAATAGAGGGAACTGCCATGGGTTCCCCCCTCTCACCCCCCTTGCCAATTTCTATATGGAAGATTTCGAAAAACGAGCCATAACCAAAAATTTAACCTTGAAGAAGACAGACATATTGGTAAGCTTTGATATCTCATCCTTGTTTACCAATATTCCCTTAATTGACACCTTATCTCTCTTAGAAAAGGTTTTTCCCTCTGACATCTTAGATCTCTTTTCCTTTGCCATTAACTCTGGATATTTCTCGTGGAACAACAAAATCTACAAGCAGATAGAGGGAACTGCCATGGGTTCCCCCCTCTCACCCCCCCTTGCCAATTTCTATATGGAAGATTTCGAAAAACGAGCCATAGACTCAGCCCCACTCAAACCTTCTATCTGGCTAAGATATGTAGATGATGTGTTCTCTATTTGGCCTCATGGCCCAGACACGTTAGACTCCTTCCTCAGTCATCTCAATAGTCTACATCCAAGAATCCAGTTCACTATGGAAAAGGAAAAGAACAATTGTTTGCCCTTCCTAGACACCTTAGTCACACGCCTGCCTAATGATACACTTACCTTCACCGTATACAGAAAACCCACACACACACACAGGCAGATACATTCACAAACTCTCCCACCACCACCCCTCTCAACAATATGGCATTATTAAAACTCTTACCAAGAGAGCCCACAATCTTTGTTCCAGTGGAACCGCCCTCACTAATGACCTTAACCACATACACAGCACTTTCCTTTCCAATGGCTACAGCGATCACAGTATCAAAAAAATAATCAACTCCTCCCCCATTCCCCTTCCTTCTCGTCAACAAGATTTTAAAAATGCTATCACCATACCCTACATCCGTGGCACATCTGAAAAAATAGCCAAGATACTAAAACAATACAATCTACACACAGCATATAAGCCCCACCGCATACTGGCTACCCTTATCCGTTCTACGAAAGATCAGCTCCCTCCTCTCTCTCTCTGCCTGGAGTTTACAAAGTACCCTGTTCTTGTAAGCTGGCGTACTTTGGACAGACAGGCAGATCAGCATCCATCCGTCTAGAGGAACACAAGTCTTACATCTTCAAACACAACTATGGCCATTCAGGCTTGGCTGACCATGTTTTGGACACCACCCACAGAGTATCATGGAAGAAAACCACCATGCTCCACCACAGCAAATTCAAGAAAGAGAGACTTTTCTTAGAAGCAGCAGCAGCTCTCAAAAACCAGCCAAATCTCAATAAATATGGGTGCATTAAGCTTCCGAAGATTTGGGAAACACTCATCACCAGAGTTCCCACCTTACATTCCAGGCCACCTATGACTGCCCTTAGAGGGCGCTCTACCTAGATAGGACTTTAGTGTCACCCACGTGGTTGGGCTTAGTATTGTTTGTTATTTGTGCATATGTTACATTAATTTTTTTGTAATCCCCGTAGATGTCCTAGTGACTAGGACGAAATATAGGAAGTATTAAAGTCTATTTTAATTCTTTTTGAGTGTTGTTAAAAAATCCATTAAGCCTCCAACATGATGAACATATATAAAAGAATGGTCACAGTATATGCTGAAATTAGACAGTATGTCTTGGGTGGAACTGAGAACAGCATTATGTTAGGAAAATGTTCTTCAAACAGTCCAAACTATTAATCAGACCACTGCCATATCAAGCATTGTTGAATCTAATTTGTTTGATGAAGTAATGATAGTGAAAACAGCTCTGAAGTTAAAAAAAAAAAAAAAAGCGAAGTGAAGGACATGTTGAAATCCAAACATTTAGATGAAGTCTGGGTAGATCTCTTAAAAAATGTTGAAGGAGAACTATCAAATTTAAAAAAAGTAGTGGAGTTCGTTATGTGTATCCCTGGAACAAATGCGTGTGTCGAAAGATTATTTTCTCGCATGAATGCACTGTGGACTGATGAGAAAAAACAAATTGTCTGTAAAATCAATGCTTATTGTAAAATCATTCTTCAGTGAGAATTGTGTAGCTTTTCATGATATGATTCTTAAAAACAAACAATTGTTAAGTGAAATTCATTCTTCAGAAAAGTATTGCAAGAGTGAGCAAGACTGATTGATTAATAAGAATATTGTCAGGTGAGAAAAGCATTACTGTATTAACAATCTATTTTGTTATTTAAATTAAGGGGATATTAAATCCCCCATTGTTTCAAAACCGAATAAGAATAAGAAACTCCAAGATCGGAATCAAAGAGTTTCATGCCGAATATAGTAAACTATAAAAGCATCGGCAGATACTAGCATAAGCCAAAGCACGTAGTACATAGGGCAACTCGTAGCAGAGGTGGGTAAAGCTAGTAATTTAATGGGTGCATCTATTTTGTATCTATGATAGTAAGTAAAAAACCATTTGAAGGCAACTTAAAGTGGCTTAATGAAAATATGCAGCCTAACAATTTGATTTACTATTTGTTTACTTATACTTAGTAAAGTGTGTGCACAGTAAACCTTACCACACACACACACACACTTGGAAAGTTAGAATCATTTTGTAAGACTGGCATATGTGATGGATGCATATACTAAACGTTCACCCTCAGTCATAAGTGTCCCGTATTTTTTTCCAATGTATCTGGGATCCCTACCTACGTATCATGCAGTTGTTAATCTTACAAAATGTAATCAAATTACTGAAAAACCTGTTCTTTAACAAATCCAACTGGTCCTGCGTAAAGGTTCTGTCTCTCCCCCCCCCTTTCTTATTAATTCAACCTCTTGAAATACCTTGGCACTAGTCCTAAAACAGAAACTGGTCAACCATACAACACCACAGCTGTTTTGAAGACTCCATCTTAAGCAGCAGCAGCAATACTATTTTCTCTTCCTTTCATTCCTCAGAAACTTGCTATAAAATCCATTGAATAACCAAGTCAAGGACACTTTCATTAGCACATTAGCAATATACAATTACGTAATCCAAAGCTTTATTTAATAACAAGATACTTAATATTACATTCAAACACTTTCCATCTGTTATCTTCCTTCACTTTTATTCAATGCTATTCCCCAATTAAATGCTGGCCTGGTTGACTAAGCGGTTAGCATATCTTCTCTTATCACATCTCAAGATTGTCTTTGTGATATAAGAATTTCAATGCCCAAGATACTGCTTATTGGATATTTATTTTCTAACTGCACTGAAACAGTGCTGCATACTATGGTCCCACATATAGGACAATATCCTCTGCTATCCAACTCCAGATCTGAGAATTCGAGAAGTCATTTTCTGGTAAGTCCTCCATGCAAGGCATACAAAGAGAGTGTATTGAAATCAGCTTAAGAGAGAGAGTCCAAAGCTTAGTAAGTCCATATAACTCTGTTGACACTATGCACCTTTAAAAGATACAGTTGCAGAGGTAAATTTTGGTGCAATATGGTGTTCTTGCTGAAGTAGTCATACCAAGTCTTGGTTTTCAGCATAGTAGGCAGCTTTCTCATGTAGGATAGTGAATGCTCACCCATAACTTGTACATCAAAAACGGCTAACTCATCACTCATCTCCTCTTTTTACTACAAGGTCAGTTCCTCAAGCCAATGTTAATCCTATAGTGGAGTTCTAATGCTGTTATCCAACCTTTATTCTTCAAATCATTCTCCATAACTCTCACTATTGCATTGTGTCTTCTGATATGTGTGTGATAACAACATGGAGTACACACGTTTCAAAGTTTCTATATTCTGACAGCCTGCTCTGCAGTTCTTGTCATCACTTCTTCCTTGAGTTGTATGAGCTGGAGTCGGTAGAGAATTGAGTTCCATGCATTCATGCTGAGAGGGAATCTAAGCATTCATCCTTAGATTCTTGTAATGTAGCTCCACTGATTGAGTCATGTAACATTAAAGCCCATCTCCTTTGTTCAGCCAAGGCAGTTGTAATTGGAGTCCTTCCATCAAGAACCCATCCAGAGGTACATCTGTAATTCATCCTTAACACATGAAGTCCTAGAGACAGCAAGACATACTTCTGAAGAGGAGCTAGAAAATTTCTTTAACCTGGAGAGATGTAATCTAGGCACTAACCATCACAACAAGCAAATACCAAGACCTCCATGGTTTGGTATGGAAAAATGCTAGTGGCACATTGTGAGGAAGATGTAACCACGAATGGTCTGCTGGGCAAACTGCTACATCCATCCAGGATAGTATCGAGAGAGACTTTACCTAGAGAAGAAAGAAAAGATTCTCGAGCAGATGGGAAAGAGAATGGCCTATCAGAGAGAGAAGAGAACACCAAGGTATCTCCATTCCTACAGAACAAAATAGAATGCAAGGACATGCCGTGCAAGGAGAACTCAAAATTCTCAACCTTCAATTTCTTGCCCCTACCTGAGGGAACAAGAAAAAGCATGCTTGACTTTGTTGATGTTTAGTTTTGAACTTGAAAGAAGTCAACTGCTTGGTTAAGGAGTTCATGTGCAAGCCTTCTCTAGTAGAGGCTATGAGTATAAGGTCATTAGCAAATGTCATAGCATTAACAATGATTGTGTTAAGAAGAGTAGCCAATGTGGCACAGAAGAGAGTGAAGAAACTCATTGACACAATTGAAGCAAATAGGAGAGAGAGGGTCTCCTTCGCACACACCCCTACGTGCTGGGATGGACACTGATTTGGAACTCGGGGTGATATTAAGGGAATTTGCAGAGTAAATCTCTGATACATAGGCGAGGAAAGCTTCTGGAAATCTTTCAATAGACAGAGTTCAAAGTATAGCTTGAAAGGAGATACTGTCAAAGTCTTTTGGAGGTCCAGGGATGCCATAAAGAGAGATCGAAGTTGACATTGGGATTCAGAGAAGAGAGGAAAGAATAAAGATATTCTCAGCACAGCCATCCACAAGGGTGAAAGCTCTCTGCCTAAAATCATGTTGGATGTATGTCTGAAAATGTTTAACTAACGCTTTATGAAAGAGACATAAGAGAAGAAGAGCAATTGTAATTGGATAGTAGAGGATATAGATGTATCCCCCTCCTTTGGAATGAAAGCTGTTCTTCACTGGTGAAGATACGATACTAGACATTTGGTAAACAGAAGTAGATCAATTAAATCTTGCAAGATAGGCAGAGGAACCTGTTGAAGCTTCACAGCAGTCAAGCCATCTGGTCCTGCAGCTGACAAACTACTTGTAAGTGAAAACTTTATTTCATCAGAAGATAGACATAAAAAGTTCTGCTTCTGAAATGAACCTTGAAATAGAATGAAGGCTTAAATCAGGTAGGAATGGTGGTGGAGTGGAGAAGACATCCCTCCAAAAGTGGACAAACTCCTTGTGCATCTCACTTAGGGGAGGAGGTGATGCTCCATCCAATATTATTCTAGCACAAATGCATCTGTTCTTATATGATGCCTACATTTGGGCATAAAGACACTCTCTCTCTCTCTCTCTCCACTTGGATCGAGCAGATGATGCAGGATGATTCTCAACTAACTGGGAAGGAGGCATTGTCTAAAATTCCATCTCCAAATAATGATTCAACTTTACTGTAATAGATACTTCACTGAGTGATAGTCTAATAATATTCTTTAAAACTCTGTGACTATACTGAGGGAGAGGAAGTTGATTCCCAGATTTTGTAAGGTGTACCTGAAGAAGAAGAGATGGAATTGTACTGGCCTTACTCTTCTCTTGAGATGATAGCAATGGATGAGGTATGGGGATATTTCCTGCTCTTGTGGAATCTACTAACATAGATGTCTGCAGTCACATCACTATTCTTTGTAGAATGTTAATTTATGATGCAATCTGATTGCAGCTATTGTCCTCCTAAGTAAAACCTCATTGATATGAGCTGTATCTTCTGTAGTTAACGAGTCTTCATGGAAGACAAGACAATATTCCTCCTCAACAGCCCACCATGCCTTTGCATGTTCAGTACAAATTTCAGCATTAACAGCAACGAGATGTTTTGCATGACAGTGAATGAACACCAAGACTGATAGAGGTGGTCAAGTCTCGCCAACATTCTGAGCAGACAAAGTGTCTTTGAGATGCTGTTGCTGGTTGGATTAAGATATTCTGATAGTTGGATGATGGAGAACATTGGAAGTTATAGAATGTTCCTTTTCAGTAGTCCGCCGTGCTTTTTTCTGCTCAGTATAAACTTCAGCATTAACACCAAGACCAACAGCAGTAGTAAAGGCTCTCTTACAGTCTGAACTGCCAGCCTGGTTGTAAGGTGTACCCAAAGTGGTTGAGTGGTTAGCGTATTTGCTCTCCAGTCAAAAGGCTGCAGGTTCAAATCCTGCTGTGGACATGGACGTTTGTGATTGTCTGTGAAAATATAGTGGTAGCGGGCAGTAGATGGCATTGGTGCAGATGATATGGTAGTTGTGGTTTGCTGTAGTTAGTGGAGGCAGAGAGTTGTAGTGTAGGTGCCCTCCCTCAATGAGTCCCTAGACTACTTGTGAGGTGTCACATAATAATAATAAATAATGGTCCTGGTTGAACCTGGTAATCAGTCACATGAAGAATATAAAGAACAAGCCAGGAGAGTGACTCAGTTAGTAAGGAACACAAAAGTAGAGTATGAGCAGAAATTGGCAAATCATGCTAAGAAATATCCTAGAGAGTTTTTTTTAGATAAGTGGCAAGTAGAAGGAAGAATGATCATGGAGAGATGAAGTTAAGGAATCAAAGTGGTAGAATGGTAACTGCTGAAGATGACATTGTTGAGGTATTCAGTGATCAATTTATAAGGATGTTTCATCCTGATCAGGGTGGAATCATGAGGAACTTAAGTGTAGAGGACATAGGAGAGAATAGCTTAATTGTGAGTGAGCAGGAAGTATTTGGGAAAATAAATAACCTTGTTGTTAATAAGGTGATAGGATTTTATGACATATCACCATGCATCTTAAAGGAATGTTCCAGGGAACTGGCAGTAGCATTGCCATGCCTGTTTTGCAGCAGCACAGGTTCCAAGGGAGTGGAAGGAGAGTAAAATTGTTCCACTGCATAAAGGCAGTGATAAGGCTGTAGCTTCAAATTATAGGCCAGTCTGTATATCTGGAGTTGTGGTGAAGGTCCTAGAGAGATTGGTGAGAAGTAGGATACAGAAATAGGTTGATAACAGCAGTATTCTCTGTGGTTATCAGCATGGGTTTGTTAAGAGGAGATCATGTTTCACTAACTTACTTATGTACTATAACAAGGTCACAAATACCTTGGACAAGGGGGATGCATATACAATGGTGTAGTTGGATTTTGCAAAGGCTTTTGATAGACTGCCACATGACAAGCTCTTAAATAAATTGAAACAGATGGGATTGGATAACAGACTTCTGTGTTGGATCAGTGACTGGCCGTCAGATAGGTATCAGAAAGTTGTATATGGGAGTGTAGTATCTCGAAAGAGAAAGGTCACCAGTGGTGTACCCCAGGGGTTGGTTTTGGGGCCATTGTTGTTCAATTTGTATGTTAATGATATTGGATTAGGTTTAACTAGTGATATCCAGCTGTTTGCAGATGATGCAAAACTGGGACTGATGTTAATGCCTTATAGGAGGACTTGAATAAATTACATGAATGGGCAGTTAAGTGGAATTGTCAGTTTAATGTTGCAAAGTGTAAGGTTTTTGAGATTTGATAAGCAACAGTGAGGTGCAAAGTATACACTTGGTGGAGAAACTTTAAAGGAAGTAGAGCAGATGAGAAATCTAGGAGTGATGGTGGACAAGGACCTGAAATTCAGGGGCCACATTGCACAAGTTGTGAAGACATCACATTGAATAATGGCAATGATGCGGAGAACCCTGACATGCAAAAATAGAGAGGTTATGATTCCATTGTGTAAGGCTTTGATCAGGATTATTGTGCACAGATTTGGTCGCCGGGTTTTCATGGTCACAAGGATATGTTGAAAAGGATACAGAGAAGATTCACAAAGGTAGTCAGTGGTCTTTGGAATGTGGAGTACGAGGACAGATTGAGAGAATGTAAGTTGCAGAGCCTCGTGAATAGGAGGAAGGGGGGAGGGATATGATTGAGACATAAAAGCTGGTCAGGGATTGCTCAGGTAGACGTGGAAGAGATTTTTCATAGAATGGCAGAGGGGAGTAGAACAAGAGGCCATTGCTGGAAACTGTATAAGGAGGGTGTGAGCAAAGGAGTGAGAAGTAGGTTTTTTGCATGGAGGGTGTTTGGTGAGTGGAATGCATTGCCGGAGTGTGTTGTGGATGTGGACACATTGAATCATTTTAATTGGATTAAATTTTTGGATGAGCATTGTATGCAATAGTGAGTACCTCCCAGGACTAGTCTCTGACTCTATTAAGGTCAGATGTTAATAATAACATCATGTCAAGAACTATTCAGCATTTGCACAGTATCTATCATACTTTACTTTGAACTCATTCACAGTCATGGCACCCACAACAGACTCAGGCAACTTATTCCACTCATTCATCACTCTCCAAGTAAAAAAACCTAGTTCTAACACCCTTGCTGTGTTTCCATGGATGGCCCCTAGTTCTCCCACCACCAGACCTGTTCTGAAAAATTTCCATTGAATTAATCTTGTAAAATCCCCTCAGCAATTTGAATGTCTCAATGATATCACTCCTCTTTCGCCTATCAACCAACTTCTGCAACCCACAGATCTTCAACCTGTTCTCGTAAGGTTCATTCCATAGACCAGCTATCATCTTGGTCACTTGCCTCTGGATCCTCTCTACCTCCTCCCCATCAAGAAGAAACCTTGGCACCCAGATCTGGGCATAGTAGTCAAGATGGGGTCTTATCAAGGCTTGATTAAGAGGAACAATAACCTGCTTATCTCTGCTTGTCAAAATATTTTTCAGTATTCAGTTTATTACAACACTTGTTCAGTTTAGTCAGGGAATCCTGCAAACTTGTACTGGATTTTTTTTTAGAAATATAACATCATCTGCATAAAGTAAAGATGTGAGATTCACATCTCTAATTTTGTTATCAGGTTTAATACAACTTTCTTTCATTATGTGATCCATATGGATGATCAATAATAGTGGAGATAAATTGGTGGTGAGACAAGGCTGCACGTTAACATTAATTCATCTTCCTGTACCCTTCTTCAATTCTAACTACTGACTTGCAACTCAAACATAGACTATGTATTGCTTGATATACTGTCCCATTTACTCACATAACTGTAGTGTTTGAACTTTTTCTCTTTGCCCCTTGTCATATGCCTTTTCCAGATCTACGAAACTTAAACACAGATCATTGTTATATTCCCATGATTTCTCAACTGTATGTCATCAAAGTGAAAATAATCTGATTATGACAACTTCTATATGGCTTGAATTGAGCTTGTTCTTCTCCATGCTTCCCTTCAACAATTTTTCATAGCCTTTTCTCAAGTATAATTGCATAAATCTTACCAGGAGCACTCAGTAGAGAAATTCCTCTACAATTCTAACATTCAATTTATTTCTCTTGTTTATAAATGAGTACTATGAGCGTTCTACTCCAATCATCTGGAATTGAACACCCCTGGCCAGGTCTTCTGAATTATGCAGTGTGGTCTCTATAAATCTTCCATATTTGAGCATTTCTGGTCAAATATAATTTATTTCAGATCATCCATTTTCACATTTCAGAATTTTTTATGGCTATTTTTACTTCAAGTTTAATATGTATTTTTGATTGCATTCCTGTTGAGTGTTTTCTACCACTGTGTTATCACTGTTTCATTTAGCAAAGCAATTACTCCATACATCTAGAATATCTTTATCTTCGGTTTTCATGTCATCTTTATCATCTTATTTCTTTTACAGTACTATACTCTTTCCTCTATTTCTACACTTTCTCAACAGTGTGTGTGGAATATTTTACTACCTTCTTGTTATTTATATTCTATGTTCTTACCAAAGTCTTCCCATGACTTGTTCACCTAGTTTTACACAGTGCTTTGTTTTCTTCCATTTTTCTCTATATTCTCTAAGAGCACAAGCTGACTTACTTGCAGCTTTCTTCTTTTCCTTCATTGCTTTTTTAAATTACTGAATCTACCATGAAGTTCTGACTTTTCTATTCTTGTATACAACCTCATCCTGTGCCTCTGGCTGAATCAATGTTTGCTGCAAGATTTTCCACTGAATTTCTAAGGTTTAGTTCTTGTTTTCAAACTTTCATTTTTTTTCTTCAATTAAAACTTTCACACACTTCTTTTTAATAAGAAATTCAATTTTATCCTGCTCAAACTAAATGACAATCACCTCCCATTTCAAATCTCTGTATACTCATGTTCTGAATCAGTAGGAAAACCCATTATCAACAACAATGCAGTTAATGAGACATTTCTTGAGTCTTCTCCCCATGTGAATTTCTGCACATTTTTATGTTGGAACATGATTAGTAATAATTAATCCACGCTCTAAACAGATATCCAGCAGGTACTTATTAACTTTGCTACAAACTCTTCTCCATTATTTTTAGACAAACATAAGTCATACTCTCCAATTAATTTTTAAGTGAAAGATTCCCCCCCCCCCCCAAAAGCATCTCAATCTCTCACTGCTATTCTGAATGCAATTCTAGAATTATCTGAATCATTTATATACATTAATAAGTTGCACATTATCACTGAAATCCGCAAATAATTTGATGATAATCCTCTCGCAGGAAAGATATCAATATAAATACTATACTCAACCTATATATAACATCCTGGATGTTATATATAGGGTTGAGTATAGTATTTATATTGATATCTTTGCATAAAAATGCAAGGAAATAGCTGGGAACTAGTGCAGTTTGTTTTTTATCCTCCTGTTTTTCCTGTTGTTTTTCTCTCCTAGCAATGAACCTTTAAGGTAAGGCTTGTTGATATAATATTTACAAAGATGTTATATCAACAAGAAGTTCAGGTATAAAGAAACATGTTGCTATTACTGGCATGTGACTGTGTATATTAAATTGCTTAGGAACCGACAACTGACAAATACAATAAATACTAAAGTATTAAAAAAGAAAAGGAACTATATAATTATTTTATCTAACTTGAATCACTCCTTTTCATTCAAGAAATGTGGATTCAATTTAATGTGTTTCAATGAAGTTTTCATTAGCTACTTTGGACTGCTTTTAATCATTTTGTTGTGGATCTGTTTACATGGCCAGAAGAAATTCAATTTGTCTGCATTATGTGATATCAATCTTGAAGGTATTCTTTCTAAATGCATGGAAATTGCTGGGAACTAGTGCAGAGTTTATTTTTTATCCTCCTAGCAATGAACCTTTAAGGTAAGGCTTGTTGATATAATATTTACAAAGATGTTATATCAACAAGGAGTTCTGAGGGAAAAAAAAGATTCTATTCTCATCTGATTAAACTGAGATAGAGGCATACAGTGAAAACATTTAAACAGTTAATAAAAATCCAAATAGAGACTAATATTGTTTTGTAAGGATTTTGATTGATTTTTTGATGTATTTAGAATATCTATTAAACTGAAATGAATTCCATTATCCAAAGTGTCCATTCCATGTTACTTGTTCAGAGGTGCCAATCAAGTTATATCAAATGAGGTCTAATGAAGATACTTGTACGAGTAAATTCGTGCTAGTTAATTCTTTCCTTCTATACTAAATGAGAATATATTTGATGTACTAAGATGCTGAAAAAGTGCTAGAAGATTATTGTAAATGAATTCTAATACACATTTTGTATGCTTTGTATGTGAATTTTTTCAGTAAATAATGCACATTAATTATAGAAGGAAAGGATATTTTATCTACCCTCCTTTTAGCTTTCCTTTAAGGTAGGAGCTATTTAATGCACTTATTGTGTGGAAGTTGCTGGTTTGAATTAGTAATTTCTGTTACTGGCTACATTAATATTAATAGACGGGTAAAATACTGGCCTGGAACATTACAGTCATAGGAGAAGTCATATATTACTAAGCTGCTGATTTCTGAAACTAGGATTATAAATTATTATTTTTATTTTATTATTATTATTATTTTTTGCTAAAATCTATTCAATCACATATTTAAAGTATGAGAGCAACTGCATTGAATACATATGCAGTTGACTCACTATAGCAAACTCTTGAGGATCAGGGGCATGGTTTGTTATGGTGGTGATTTTTTTTTTTTTTTTTTAAACCACAGTACTGTACCTATAGGCCTTGGTGTCAGAAGTTTTCAATAGTTTGTTCCATCAAGCTTATTAAATTAAACTTGCTAAGAAATTATATTAAAATATAAATAATCATCATCATAATAATACAGTATATATAAAATACTTAAAATTATTATTATTTGACACCTCCAGGGAGACCAAAGACTCATCAAGGGAGGGCACCTGCTCTACAATTCTGTCTCCACCACTCAATCGACCAACTGACTGCAACTACACCAACACCATCTACCGCCAACCACCACCACTACTATTTGCACAGACAATCACAAATATCCATGCCCATGGCAGGATTCGAACCCGCAGCCCTTTAGCTGGAGAGCGGATACGCTAACCACTCAGCCAGCCTGGCTGTATTCTATCAAATGCCTTTGCAAAGTTCAGCAGTATCATGGTGTAGCCATTTCCTTTATCTAATTCTACTGTCCTCCTATACTAAATACTAATAAATATTATTTATTTCTTCATATAAAGTTCAGTTTTGATTCTCACCAAGAAGAAGCCATACCTTTAATGTTGTAAACATAATTCCTAATTCACCATGTTGTAAATGTGGCTCCATCAAATCTTCTATCAGATGAATTTCAGAGCCTAAATGAGGAATGCGAGCCCTTACAACAACATATTGAAAGACTGGAAACAGATCATCCATTGTCCACATGAAGTCATTATCAAATTTCCTTTGAACCTCCTGTAAATAAACAGGTTTTAGATTGTAAATTATTGAACTAACTTTTACCTGCTAAATTAACTTTTGTGTGTAAAGCAAGAGATGTATTGACATCTGCACTCATGCTTATATACAGTTTAGCCATATTACTTTCCCAGTTACTCTAATGTTACTAACAGATGGTGATACCATTGCAGTAGTTCAATACCATTGCAGTAGCTTAGTTCAATGGATATATTTAAGTCAGTTATGGACACTGCAATTTGAATAAAATCAACATGTTCTAGTGAGATGAATGTTTATCTTATTCAAAAGTTAATGAATTTGACAGAACTAATGGGGAACTAAATGTTATTGATGATGATTTTGCAAATATGTTAAAATTTTTTTGAACTATTTTTCATGTGGAAATTTGCAGAAATGATTGCACAATTATTTAGTTTGCACACAAAAAACTAATTTCCTTATTATTCTCATAATAGGTTTAATTCTAATAATAGGGATCTTTTTATATATAAGGTTTAATAAGGATTTTTTATATATTGTGATCTAAAAAATTTTTTTTTTGACCTTTATAGTGATGTAAACCCCTTACATTACATCTCCTCCATAATGTTTCCAACTAAAGTGCGTATTGTTAGCATAGGAACAAATCCCTGAATATCCTTCCATAAAACAAATGGGGGGGTTGGACTATGGAGGCATTATCTAATAGGGTAGTGAGAGCATGAATGGTGAACAAGTTTGACAAACTGTGTAGTCTAAGATGGACCTCCCATGATTAGTCTTGTAACTCCATGGAGGTCCTGAATAATACTAATAACCGAAGTGAAATCATCTTAAGAATGAGATTCTTGTATAGTTGGAATCTATCTTCAGCCTATTTCAATTTACAAAGCTTTTGTGAATAGCTATGCTATAAGATGATTACTTGTATATTTTTGTTTTAAACATTAAGCTGTCTATTAAATGTGTTGAATTTTTCACAAAGAATAGTTACTGGCTTAGTAACCTTTGTAAAAACCAAACAGTAACACAAGTAACGAAATGAATGTACAAGAAGTGATGGTCATGTTTTTTTTTTTTTTGAGAACTATTTCGGATTTAATAAATGTTCCAAGAGAGAAGCTATTCAAAATGCAACAGTTATATGGTGTCAATGGGACATTATATCAAGCAATACTTAGGCTTTCTTTAAGTTGTAAGTCAGCAGTTAGAATTGAAGTACAGGAAGATGGTTTAATGCTAAATCTGGTGTCAGACAAGGATGTACATTATCCCCTCTCTTATTCGTTATCTATATGGATCACATTATGAAGGAAAGTGGTATTAAACCCGATATCAAAATTGGAAATGTTAATGTCAGCTCTTTGCTTTATGTGGATGATTTTATACTTCTAAATAAATCTGCTACAAGTCTGCAAGATTCCCTGACTAAATTAAATGACTGATGTAATAGATATGGTATGAATTTCAGCAATAACAAGCTAAAGAGAATGAAAATAGGCAGAAGCATTGAAAATATCAACTGCATTGTGAATGGAGAACCTATAGAACAAGTAAAGCATTTCAGCTACTTAGGCACGATTTTTAGTGAAGATGGTAAATTAAATATGAAAATAGACAAGAGAATCAACAAAGCTGGTATGGTAGGAAGTCACTTGAATAAATTTATATGAAATAAGAGAGAAATTAGTCAAAACACTAAATTAGCTGTATACAAGACGGCATTCAAACCAATTTTAACTTATGGATCTGAGAGCTGGGTTAGAAGTAAAACACTTGAGACCAAAGACTAGAGACTGCAGATATGAGAAAGATTATGGGCATGAACCGATGGTATAAATGGCAATATCATATTAAAAATGAGGATATTAGGAAAGAACTTGACATTGTTAGCATTGTGTTAGCAGAGCTAATCTCAGGTGTATGGTCACTTAAACAGAATGGCACAGGAAAAATTAGCAAAACAAGTGTTCTCTGCCAGGTTGGTGGGGAAAAAGACTCAGAGGAAGACCAAGATATAGGTGGATTGATACAGTAAAAAGTGCCTTAGAAGAAATATAAGATCTGATACTGTTGGAGTCTTGATAGGTAACAGATTGATTTGGAGGAAAATTGTAGATAGGAAGTTAATAATGATGTAAGTTTCATGTAGTATACTATCAAATCCTGTACACCCCTCGAGGGTAGATCAGGAATTTAATGATGATGAATTAACTGAAGTCTACATGTTTTTTATTTAGGTTGAAAACAGGACATAGAACAATAGGGAGAAGGTTTTAATATTTTTCTTGGTTTGGATGTAAGCAGGCCATAGTAAGCAAACTAGGAAGGGAAATAGGAAGAATAGGTGAATTACTTTTAGCACAGCATTGTAACAAATTGGTCAGGATTTTTCCAATTGTCTGTTATAATAGTGTAGTGAGAGTTGGATAAGGTTGGGAGCCACCATACCAGAGTTAAATAAATTAATATGGAATAAGGGAAAAAAGTAGCTAAGACCCTAAGCTAGCAGCATACAAAACAGAATTCTATTTAATGACCAGATGTATAATTTTTAATAAAATCAGACAACTATTACCTTTTTCCAAAGATTTCCCGTTTGTTTTGTTTATCCTACTTTTTTCATCAGAATAATCTGTTGACAACAATAGGCTACATAAATCTGGTGTTGCATAATATGGAGTGGACACTAGTCATAGGATGCTTTGGTCAAAAACTACTATGCAAAAGTATATTCAAGTATTTGTGAATATTTTCTATTTCCTTCACTGGCATCTAACTAATGTTTGTATGTAATTATACCTGAATTACTTTTGAATGTTTATTCTCTTGCTCCTTTTACACTGATGCTATAATGAAACATACAGCGAAATATTTGTGCATTATGATAAGTGCATTTAAAATTATTATAACTTTCTTACAACATACAACTGATGTCTAAAAAGAAAAAAAAAAGAATCTCTTATTCTTATTAACTTGAAGATTTAAGTTTCCAATATTTTGTATAAAAAAAGCTATAACAATCACCACCACCAAACAAAAATAAAGACTGACAATTATCATTTGAAATCATGATCAGTTAAACCATTGCAAAACTGCTATAACATACAAACTGTACCATGAAAAACTTACATTTTTCATAAGTAGTTGAGCTTTCTGTGTGGCATGATTTGCTAATTCTCCAGAAGACAAGCTTTCTTACAGGTAATTTTTCTGGAAAAATTCCCATGTTACTCCTCTTAAAAAACTATTATTAATATGGCTATTTTAGCTTGTTTCCGTTTAGGAGTGTCCCCCTCATTTTAAATACATTAGCTTTATACTCAAGAATTTTTAGGGCATTATAAGTGTGTTTTAGAGGTAAATATATGCAGACTAAAAGAGGAAGAAATTTTGCACATACCTTGTTTGGATATCTTTGTTCTCCATACTTCTGCTGTTAGGCCGATAAAGGGGGGGTTTGTTTGAGGCAAGGTGGGAAGATTAAATTAGAAAACCCGTTTTTTTTTTTAAATAATATATATACATATATTATTATATTTGAGGGTGCTTCTTTGGGAAAAGGAAGTGATTTATGGGAAAATGGGCCAGGGGATAGCGTTAATGGGGTGCGAGCCGTTTCGATCATGTATCATCATTGGAACATTTCAGGAAAAGTGTAGGGCAATGTCATGCCATCTTGGTGTATCTGGCTTAGAGGGACTTTTGTTTTCGCTTATTGGTCAGAGTCATGACCTAATTTTTATGTTGTAGAGCTTCCAACACTCGGAAATTAGGTAGGGTCGGTGGACGTTGATCGAGTTTTCGTCACATTTTATGACTATTGTTTCCGATATTCTAAGCATTGTTTCGATGTCTTGTTTGTCTATTATTATGGCCTTGTCAATTTGCGGGGTAGGTTTCTGTTCAAGGGCATGAACTGCTATTTCTGTCCTCTCTGTATTTTCTTTTTGATGTTGCGTTTTTTTGTGTTTAAATGTTCTGGAATAGGGATGTTACAGTCACGGAAGTGTTCTTATAGTCTAGCCCATAAAGACCTGATGGTAGAACCTGATGATATCACAATCTTTTTGGCATGGAAATTTGTAGACTACATTGTGGTGTTCTAACATTTCTTTGTGAGAGATTTAGTGGATTTTAGGAGAGTTGCTAATTTTTGGTTCGTGGTGAATACTAGCTTATAGTCAGTGTGTTTGAAAATGTATTTGTAGGCTTTGTATGTATGGCAGTTTGATAATCTTACATGTTGGGAAGTCTGTTTTGGTTGTAGGGTTGTTTTGACGGGTTTCTACTGTTCTGTTTGCGTAATTTATTAGTTGTGTCAGATAGTTGCGATTTTTAAAAATCTGTGTTAAATTCTTTAATTCCATGTTGACATAATTACGGTTAGTTGAGAATTTTTAAGCATTTATGAATCATGATAGGATGACCGATTTTTTAACTGAATATGGATGGTATGAACTGAAATGGAGATAGTTTCCGATATGTGTGGGTTTGTGGTATATTTTCGTGGCTATTTTGTTGTTAGTTCTGATTAATGTCAGGTTTAAGAAATTGATGGATTTGTTCTGCTCAGTTTCCATGGTGAATTTTAGTCTGTTGCTGTAATTGTTGAGGGATGTTTGTAAGGTGGTGATGTGTGTAGGTTCACCAATGCATAGAATGTTCCCCCCAGCATTATAATCCCCCCCACCACGCAACGATAATGATTGTTCATTTGCCAAACTAATTTGCGTAAACAATTTTTACTCATCACCATCTATATTCCCTGGTCTTCAGCACCATCCCACTAAATATCTTGTCTTATAAACATCTATTTCACACCATATACTCTCAAAGCCATTCGTGTTATTTCCATTGAGATTCTCCACCGTGAGAGCATGCAATTCATCTCTTATCATGAGTAACACTCCACCACATTTATATTCCCTATCCTACTGAAATATGCTATACCCTTTGATTTCTATCCTTATTAGAACACAGTTAACTAAGTTTCACTCATGCTAACAATGGCTGGAGAGATTGAGTCAAGCAATGCCACAAACTCATTCCTTTTATTTCTAATGCTCCTAGCATTTGTATAACAGAAAAGCCAATTTACTGCCAGTATTCTTATAGCCATTTTATTCTCCTCATACTCCACCTGGTTCTGTAATATAGTATACAACACCTTCTTCATTTCTCAAGCCACTATCTCCATGAGGCAATTCCTGCAACATTACACCTGTGCAATTCTAGTTTCCCTGTCCCACCACATCTCACTTGCCCAGAAAACAACAGTCTCTTCAAATGCATGTGCCCTTCTGCATTCAAATGCAATCCATCTCTTGCA
The DNA here is from genome assembly GCF_054136105.1 of Typopeltis vanoorti. NCBI lineage: Eukaryota > Metazoa > Arthropoda > Arachnida > Uropygi > Thelyphonidae > Typopeltis > Typopeltis vanoorti. The sequence goes on from NC_143551.1 coordinate 63,703,219, forward strand.
TACAGCTCTCTTCTATCCTCAAACGTACTCCACACATCCACATATTCCATACCTTTTTCGCTGCACAGTTTTTGCTATCATCTCATACATCATGACTGCTCTTCTTCTCCACTCTGCATTATCACACCTGGGCAACATGTTCACTGTCTTTCCTTGGACACATTTCTGCTGCAATAGGTGTAACATCAACCTCAAATGTTGTCCGTGTCATTTGCTTTAGTCACCTAGATAAGATAATCTGTTCACTATTTTTCCTCCTACTCACCACATAATGTAAAAACTCATTTTTTACTAGTTTACTAATTTTAATTACGACTTGAAATTACTAGTAATTTCAAGTAGCTTCACCAGATCAGGACTGATATATGATTTGGTTAAAACTATGCAATTAAAAGCAATACAAAATTGGTTCAAGCATGAATGTAATGCGAGGACAAGAAATTATGTTAAAAAGGAAGGGGGAGGGGAATTCCTATTACTGAGGATAAATTTTGTATATTTGGAGATGCAGAATTTGCCTCAAGGATGTACCACAGGGTTCTATATTTGGGTGGCTGTGTACATTAATGATAATCGGAATGACTGAATGAGAATATCTAGTCATTTGCCAATGATGCTAAATCTGAGAACATAATCATTTTTTGTTTAGGTCTGGATGCTGTAGGAAGGCTTCACAGGATTCTATAAACAGACAGGTAAATTCAAACCAACTGCAATTTAATAGTCACGAGTTTCTACTATCACGTGGTCTATAATCAAGGCATGGTCTACAAAGTCTAATTTCCATCACATTCTGGTGTATACCCTGAATGATATACCAGATGGCTGGAGATAACTCAATCAATTAAGATTTTACAGTTGGTCTTCAAAGCGCCTCCATAGCTCAGTTCAGTATAAACAGAACATGAACTTTTATTAGAGCTTTTAAACTGAAGTTGAGTTAGCCAATCTCATGGAGGTGAAAGGGTTTTCTCCTCATGGAAACTGGTTTTTCAACCTGTAAAACAGGCAAACTGGCCAGATGAACACAAGCAATTTATAGCCACAGCAGACAATGCAGATAAACTACCCTATCATAAGCAGTACCAGGTTTTTAAGAAGCCAAGTTAGTTGGATGAGATAGGCTGTTGAGGCTAACACAAAAGGAAAAATCTTTGATTAGTGAATTCAAAATAAACTTTTTCACTTCTAACTCATCTCTCAGATCTATGTATTAAGATTGATTTTATATACCAAATGCATTGTGCATTTTGTTAGTTTAGTCTTTTTGGATGATTTCTCTCTTGTTGCACATGCAAATGGCAGTGCCCTAACTAGGCTGTTTAAATCTTAGGCCTAGCAGTCACAAGGGAGTGAATACAAAGCAAGATACACCGGTTTCCATAAATTAAGGAATAAAGAGAAAAATCACAATAACTCAAAAACGATATGATGAATTTTTATGCAATTTGATGAAAAGTAGTAAGATGTGAAAGAAATACCCACAAGAACTGTAAATAAATAATTTAATTCAATAACAAATGAGTACACGAAGGCAATGGTCAAACATAAGAGGTCGTGATGAGATTGTCAAAGTGCCTCAAATAAGGAATGTGGTCATCCCTCACAGTAATACAGGGCTCACAACAATGTTTCATGCTGTTTATAATGGTGTCCAAGAGTTCAGTTGGTAATAATCATTGTTCCTGCAAAACTCTCCTAAGTCCTTCAAGGTTTCAGGAAGGGAGATTAAAAGCATTCCAGATTAAAGTCAGGAGATCTGGCTGGCCAGTCCATACATATGACAGTCTCTTCTTGAAGATATTGGTCTACAAGCTTTGCTCGATGATGATAATCATTATTATCATCATCATGTAGGATAAATGTCTCTCCTATTGCACCTGTACATGGACAAACATAGGAGGGATCCAGGATCTCATCTCTGTAAGTTGCAGCATTCATTAGCTCTGCCAGAAAGCACATACAAGTGGGTGTGACCACTCAAATGAGATGCCTCCCCCAAACCATCACACTACCTCTAACCATAAGTCCCTTTCATGGCTATTGGAGTGATGATAACATATCCCTGGTTCTCTCCAGATCAGAGCATGCCTAGTATTGCTTTGAGAGCAAATCAGGCTTATCTGTAAACAATACAGACTCTCTTGGTGCTGAGTCCAATTGACATGGGAATATGGGCATGCAGACTTCTAGTTGTCCAGCATACAGACTACAGTTGTGAGGTTGTGTACTGTGGAAGCAGATACCAATGTTCTTGTAGCTAAGATGAAGTCAGATCACAGTTGATTCAGGGTGGCACTCCTGTTTTGGTAAGCAGATAACTGGAGATATTGGTCGCTCCCTGCAGTTGTGGCCCATGGCCTTCCTTCAATGTGGCATTCTGTGATTCGCAGTCTGTGAATCACAGAATGACTCATGCAATTATCCAGATATCTTTGTCTGACATTGGCCAGCCTCTAGGTCTTACAATGGTTTGCCACCTGAATTCATTAGTTAAATGATGTCTTGCAGCTATATACACAAATTTTGTTATCAGGCAATGTATTGTTCTCACTCCAGACATGAAATGGAAAATCACTCCAAATGCCCACTTTAATGTATGCCATGGCTCATTTGCATATACTACTGACAGCAGCACTCATTTATATACAATAACTGAACTTTTATGTATTCCTTCCCTACCCCCAGAGTTATTGCAATTGTTCTCTTTGTTTCTTAATTTATGGAAACCAGTGTTGTTCCATTGTATAAAGGCAGCTTCAAGACAGAGGTAGCAAATTACCGTATCTATCTCAGTGGCAGTGATTTCTAATCACTTTTGGAGAAGTTCACTGAGGACAGAAATAAGAAATAGTGGAGAGGAACATGATACTCTATGGAGTCCATGGCTTTGTGAAGGAGAAGGTCTGGTTTTGGTAACTTACTCATTTTCTACAATAAAGTGACAGTTCAGCTGGATAAGGGAAATGGCTATACTACTGGACTTTTCAAAGGCATTCAACAGGAGAAAAAAAAAGTCACATAGAGACAAGGCAGGTGAGCGTAGTGGTTGCTACAACACTGGAATGCATTTTTTTTTTTTTTGGCTAAATAACCTGTAGCACACATTTTTCAGCCACTCAAGGATTTCTTTGTAGTAAATTTGATTAAGAGTAATTCCTTTGATGCTGTTTTCTTATTGTGACTCTCTGCCCTAGATGCTGCTCATCTTCCACGTGCTCTCTCTCTCTCTCTCTCCACTCCAAAAACACCTTGTGCTATTTAAACACTCGAGTACATCATAAAGAATCATTACCATATGCCTGCTTAATTTTATCGAACATTTCAGAAGCACTGTTATTCAGTTTAACACAAAATTTAATTTCACAATGTTGTTCAAGATTTCGCTTCCCTCATTTTTATGATGAACACACCAGACATAGACTTACTAAAAACACAATAATTTGACAGGTGTTTATCCTACTGATGAGAAACTCACACCGATGGAAAGAGTGAAAATCACTAACATATTACACACTATCGATTTGACAGTGCTCCCAATTGTTGCAAAATAAAATAAATAAATATCATTACTTTTCTCATTACATTACTAGAGCTCATAGTTACTATGTTTATTTTGCACTGACTGCACCATATCAAAGGTTACAGCATTACACAAAGTATTAATAAATAGTAATAAAGAGATGAATTAGTAAATAATATATATGTACTTTTTTGTAATAGATTTCACAGTTTGATATGAACACAGATGATTAAGAAAATAACTATTTATTAACATAAAAGCTAATATTTTGCTGGTATTATATCCAGCATCTTCAGAGCACACAACACAAAGTTTGTTATAAATGCCTCAGTGAACACAAAAAATATATCCGACACTTTCGCTATAGCAAGTTGGGTCTGGCAGACCATGCTTTAGATACCCCTGCACACAGGATCAATTGGAAAGAAACAAAAGTAATGCACAGAAGCTTCTACAAGTCAGAGAGGTTGTTCCTGAAATCAACAGAAACCTTAAAACATACTCCAAACCTTAACAAGTATGGCTGTATAAATCTACCAAAGATTTGGGAGACAGTCATCTTAAGACCAAATTAATATTTATTACTTTTATTTTATTTCATTTTTTCAAACTTTCTAAGACTATCATTTGGAATATTATTTCAAAATTTTGAATTTTTTTTTTTTTTTTTTAACCTAAAATTTAATTTCACAATGTTTAGTCTTGTGTTGCACACTGCAATTACTATTACTAGCGTCACTGTTCTTTCTAAGACTATCATTTGGAATATTATTTCAAAATTTTGAATTTTTTTTTTTTTTTTTTTTTTTTAACCTAGATGGCGCCATATTAGGACTTTAGTCTTGTGTTGCACGCTGCAATTACTATTACTAGCATCACTGTTACACCGAATTGTCGTTGTTTTGCATTTGTAACAAACTTTGTGTTGTGTGCTCTGAAGATGCTGGATATAATACCAGCAAAATATTAGCTTTTAAGTTAATAAATAGTTATTTTCTTAATCATCTGTGTTCATATCAAACCGTGAAATTATTACAAAAATGTCAGACAAACACATAAGCCTATCCAAGTATATAAATACACATGTACAAAAAGGTAAGCAATACAGTATCTACATATAAATAGAATTTATAATCAAATGTGTTTGTATAAATTAATTCTATGCAAAAAGTTAAACATGTCATGTAATTTGTTCAAGTCTGATAAGTAAAAATTTCATTCCTTTCTCATGTGAAGTGCTTACCATGTGTCATTCTGGCACTCCAGAATGACACATGGTAAGTATGTTGCATTTTTTGCAGACAGGTGGTTCATCAGCCTTCAGTAAATAAGAACACATAACATGATCGACCTATGCAGAGCCAAGTAAGAATAACTTCCTCTCTTATGTTTCTATGCTGACTAGACTACCAATTATTCAGGCTTAATCTCATGCAGTATATCAGTTTTCCTGCCATAATGACTAACTGGGCAATTAGATTTGATCTTATAAACTGTGAGTACATGATACTGTCAATCAGTATGTTGAAAAGTATGCACTGATCTAGCAGGCTGGGACTCAAGCATCAGTGATGATGCCAACGAGGAAAGCACTTTTATTATTACGGGCAACTCCAAGGAGTCCATAGACTCATCAAGAGAGGCCCTAACATCATGTCAAGAACAACTATTCGACATTCACACAGTACCTATCATACTTCGCTGTGAACTCATTTAGAGTCATGGCACCCACAACAGACTCTGGTAGCTTATTCCACTCATTAACCACTCTCCAAGTAAAAAACCTAGCTCTAACACCCTTGCTAATCACACTCTTGCCCAACTTCCATGTATGGCCCCTGGTCCTCCCACCACCACTCCTATTCTCAAAAATATCTTCTGAATTAATCTTATAGAAACCCTTCAGTAATTTGAATGTCTCAATCATATCACCCCTTTTCTGCCTATCAACCAATTTCTGCAAACCACAAATCTTCAACCTGTTCTCATAAGGTTCATTCCATAGACCTGCTATCATCTTGGTCACTCGACTCTGGATCTTCTCCACTTCCTCCCCATCCATAAGAAACCCTGGCACCCATATCCGGGCACAGTAGTCCAGTTGGGGTCTTATCAAGGCTCGATACAGAGGAACAATAACCTGTTTGTCTCTGCTCGTCAAAGTATTCTTCAGTAACCAAGTGATTTAATGAGCTGATTTAGCCACTTTTGCGATGTGCCCCTAAACTTCAACTCCCTATCCACCAACACTTCCAAATCCCTGGCCTCGTCAATCTCCTGGAGTACAGCTCCACCAATGTGATATACTGCTGCTAATCTTTTCACTCCAAAATGCATAACCTTACATTTTGCTACATTAAATTGACATCCATTCTCCTTAGCCCAGTCCTCCAAACTATCCAATCCATCCTGCAAAATTTTGACATCCTGAGCACTCACTATTGCTCTACCCAACTTTGCATCATCAGCAAACAAATGAACAGTTACTCTCAGCTCCTTTCCTATGTCTTTAATGAACAAATTGAACAGTAGCGGTCCAAGAATAGAACCCTGCGGCACACTACTAGTCACAGGCCGTCCTTTAGACTCTACTCCTGAATAAACCACTCTGATATCTCTCCATCAACCACCCTCCTATCCATCTCACCAACCCTATATCCATCCCCATATGCTGCAGTTTACTAATTAGAATTCCATGTGGTATCCTGTCAAAGGCCTTAGCGAGGTCCAGCAGTATCACTGTAAACCCATTACCCTTATCCAGTTCAGTCGTCACTATGTTATGAAACGTGAGCAAGTTACTGGGGCATGATCTACCCTTCACAAAACTATGCTGTCCCCCATACAGAATCCCATTTTCATCTATCCAATCCTGTATTTTCCTCTTGACTATTTTCTCCAAGACCTTGACAACGATTCCTGATATGCTGATTGGTCAGTAATTTACAACAGTAGCCTCCCTTATGCAGTGGAACTATTTTCCCCCCTCTTTCCACCCCCTTGGGACTAACCCAGACCCGAGACTCAAATTGGTCAAGTGCACTGACAATTCTTTAGCTGCTTCACGTACGACACGAACTGGTATACCATCCAATCCCACAGATGTATTGACATTGAGGTTTTGTAATAGACTATTCACCTCCACTTCATTCACCACCATTCCCGTATAAGCTGTTGGTTCTTTCATTCCTGCAATGTCCCCACCCGGATGATATACTCATGCAAAGTGCTCGCTCAGTAATTCCACTATATCAACTGATTTGGTTACCTCCCTACTATTGGCATTCTTTAAAATCATTCTGCCGTATACATTTTTTCTTTTACTTGCACATATCGAAAAAACTGTTTGGGATTCTCTTTAGCCTGCATGACTAATTTCCTTTCATAATCCGCTTTTGCTTTTCTTACCACACTCGTTACCCTTCTGGCCTGTGCTTTATACCGTTCGTGTGCCTGACGGTCACCTTTCTCCTTAAATTCCCTCTACAGTTGTTTCTTTTTTTGCAGCTCAAGATTAATGGTGTTATTCATCCATTTAACCTCTACTTGATTTATTATTCGGACTCTAGGTATACAGTCAGCCACTGCCTCCTGCAAACTCTTCTTAACCTCCTCCCATACACTATCAACATCCAGCCCTTGCAGTTTTACATGCCATGGTACTGAAACAATCAAACTCCTAAGCTTGTCATACTTACCGGCCCGATAATTCCACATGTACCCTGTCTTAATTGTAAATTCCACACCTTTAGCCACCTCCCAAGTCAAGACCCAATGATCACTCTCACCAATTGGTGGAAACATGGTCTTATTCTTTACAGCCAAATTCTCAGATGCAATTACTAGGTCAAGCACTCTCTGACCCCTAGTATTTTCCATTACATGTTGTTGCAGATAGTTATCCCTTAATAACTGCATAAAATTGAATTCCTTCCTCCCATGTGTCCTTTCCTCTTTCTAATCAATGTTACCATAGTTGAAATCTCCCATAATAATAACCCTCCTTCCACTCATTTCTTCTATTTTTTTATGTATATTATCTCCACCATCTATTCCATCACCTGGTCTATAGCAGCACCCAATTTTATATTTTGTTCTGCTAGCCTCAATCTCAGACCAAATAGCCTTAAATGTGCTCTTTTCTCTATCCTGCAGTTCAACTTCTATTCTCCTTGGCTGCAGCTCATCAGCTATCATCAATAACACTCCCCCCATTTTATTCTCCCTGTCAATCCTGAACACACTATACCCCTCACATTCAATCCCACTTGCTATATCATCTTCTGTCAGCCATGTTTCATTAATGCTAATAACCTGTGGCCTGGAAGTACCAACCAAGGCCAAAAATTCTTCCTTCTTGTTCCTAATACTTCTGGCATTAGTTTACATGAATTACAGATGCCCATTTGTCCCATCCCTATTTTGATGCCTTATACTAACTATCCCATTCTGATTTGTTGTTCTTCATACTCGCTCGGGCATATTACACACATTCATACACTCAACCGTCTCCCTAAAGTCTGCATATCTACCCCCCCCCCCCTTAATAACTCTAGTTTCCCTGATTCTGCACATCCACTTCATCTAACAAAACCTTTACAAGTCTCCGTACATCAAATCCATTCAAATGCAAACCATCCATCTTATATCCTTTCTTTTAGGCTTACACGGTGATCCAAATGCATTTTTGAAAATTATGGAGACAACTACTACCGTGTTTGAATAAAAACTTTAGTTTAATATAACTAAAATCTACATTCGACGTTTCGACCTTTATGTCAAGGTCATCTTCTGGAGCATACAACTATACACAGGCAACAAGCTATACTACAATCAAACTGGTTTGTTAAAGACACTGACCAACTGCTACAACAATTGTTGGCCTGACCTCTGGTGGGAAAAAAAAAATCAACTGGAAAAGCACCTGCTCTTTACACCGCACAAAAACCTGGTATAAAAGGAAATTTAAGGAATCCTGCAAAAAAAAAAAAAAATTATATATCAACGCTAGAGTCCTATTATTAGTGTTGTCTACTATATATACATATATTAACATCATTCCAGGCCAGTTGGTATGGAATGGTTTCTAATACTAGCTGAGGATTGGCTAGAGTCCTGACTTATGTTGGATCTTATATATTAGGTAGGCTGAATGTGTGCCATCCAGATCCTTGGAATTTTCATGCCATCTTTGTTGTTGATATTTGGGTGGTTTATCAGGATTTTGCAGGCTTCCTTAAATTTCGTTTCGTACCAGGTTTTTGTGCGGTGTAAAGAGCAGGTGCTTTTCCAGTTGATTTGGTGTAAGGTGTTGAGTGCATAGTCTGAGAGGCCTGCTTCACCATAATGGTTATATTTAATGTGTTCTTTCTTGCGTATAGGGATTGTCCGTCCTCTTTCACCAATGTACGGTAAGTTACAGGTGCAGCGGATGCAATAGACTCCAGGATGTGCTAATGGGAGGAGAGGATCCTTAGAGGAGTTGAATATGGTTTTAAGTTTAGTGGGTGGTTTACAGGTGGCATTGAGGTTATAATGTTGTAGGATTCTGTTGATTTTTTCTGATAACCCTTTAATGGGATGGCTATGGTTTTACTGTAATCTAGATTCGTTTTTGTTATAGTTTTAGAGTATTTTATTAATAGTATTTTTGTTATAGCCATTATTTATGAATGTGTCACTAATGATTTTTAGTTCTTGTTTCAAGGCTTGCTGGTTAGAGCAAATAGTTGTGGCTCTGTTTTTAAGGGTGTTAATGACTCCATATTTTTGTGATGGGTGGTGGTATGAATTAGCATGTATGTATGTATTGGCCAGTGTGTGCCGGTTTTCAGTAGACCGTGAAGGATAGACTGCCTGAAGGAAGATGTGTGACTAGTGTGTCTAGGAACGGGAGCGAACTTTGGTTTTCAATTTTGATGGAAAATTGTATGCGTTCGTGTTGTTTGTTCAGGTGGCTGAGGAATGCATTTAGTTTAAAAATAAAAAATAAAATACTTTTTTATTTTTTTATTTTTATTTTTTTTCCCACCAGAGGTCAGGCCAACAATTGTTGTAGTGGTTGGTCAGTGTCTTTAACAAACCAGTTTGATTGTAGTATAGTTGTATGCTCCAGAAGATGACCTTGACATAAAGGTCGAAACGTCGAATGTAGATTTTAGTTATATTAAACTAAAGTTTTTATTCAACACGGTAGTCGTCTCCGTAATTTTCAAAAATGCATCTATCTTATATAAATCCTTTCGCCCATTGAACTCACTCCACACATCCACAAATTCCACACTACTCCTCCTGCATAATATGTGCATAAAGTCATTAGCAATTATGGCTCTCCTTCTATACTCTTCGCTGTCATACTGCGGCAACAGACTCACCATCCTCTCTCTCACTCTTCTCTTTTGCTACCTCAAGTAATTCCTTCAAGTCCTCTCTCATAGCCATTTTGTCTCCTTTCAAATCATTCATTCTTGCTACTACTATCAATTCTTTCACTCTCTGCTTTTGCATTCTGAGAGACTCGCTTACATCCTTAATGTTCGCACCAGGTTGGTACGATTTCGTCAAACTCTCATCTATCACACTTCTTACTAAAGAATCTCCGTACAATACTCGCTCTTTCATTTTGTTGATACTCATGATCATACTCTTATTTTTCTTATCATACTTTTGCCGTTTATTAGTTGGTATGCTTGGTAAACATTTTTGCAAGCGCTCCAGCTGCCAATTCGCCGTATGTATCGCTCCACACAACCGTGCGATCTCACTCACTGCATCTATCTCATCATTTTTATTGTCCGTTAAACCATTCATTCGTTCTGTATTTGTATCTTCATTCTCACTTTCAATGCTGCTCTCACAGCTATCTGGTACTACCTCGCAAATATCACTATTCATACCGCTCATATCACTATTTTCTACATTCTGACTTTCAACAACGATATCACTCTCACGACCTGAAACACACTTTAATTCCTCACTTTCCTTACACTTTCTGCACACATTCACTCCACTATCATTGTCTAACCAGACTCCAACTGCTCTCCTCAAAGCATACATCTCACAAACGGTGCATTGAATAAACTCCTTTATATTAAAATTTTTGAACAAAGATGTCGATCTGGACGCCATTGTTTTCCTTCTTATTGGTGCCATGTGAACGCTATCAATCGTATCTATCGAATTACTAATTGAAATAACACAGAAAACACACAAAAATCACAAAGACACGCTAAGATACGAACATAAACAATACCACGTAAGATTCAAGCAAATTTACCAACTATACACCATGTAGCCCTCTAGCGGACAATCAAATTAAGTGCTTTCCTCAAGGATTATATACGAGAGGAGGTAGCCTGTAAGGAACTCAACGAGTCTTTATAAATTACGTACTTTTGGTAGTATTTTTCTTTTAAATGCACAAAGGCAAGCTGAATGGCACACAATTGAGCTGTATAATTACTACAATTAAGTTGGATCTTGTTGGCGATAGTAATGTCAGGGAAAACAGCAGCAGCACAGCCAACAGAGATCTCAAGATCCAAGACCTCTGTCAACCATCTTATCTGAGACCTCTGATCTTGACCATCTCTATAGAAATCAGCAAGGAATCAGAGTGGGTTACTTTATGTGCATTAAATGACTGTAGGTAGACAGATGATGGAGAATAAGACTTCTGTAAGCGATAAAGTGAGCGGTTGCAAGATGGAGAGCCAAATCTGCCATGGAAAAATGCTGTTATGTTTAGTGCAGGTGATGTTATCAACATTCATGCCAATAGCTTCCATAATCTCTTTAACATGCATAGCAAAGGATGGCAGTCTGAGCCTCCTGATGTAGAGAAAAGACTAGTCGACATAGGATGAACTGGAAGAAACTACTTTTAGATCATACTTAAGAGACAACCATTTCCATGTTAGTGAAAAGAGCTGGTTCATTTACTTCAACATAATGACTTTGAACAGGTGATATGTGAAAGGCACCAGCAGCTCCTGATGATAGGTAGGATCCAATCATCATAGACTATTCACACGATAGTCTGTGCATGATAAATGCAAAGCAAAGAAGATCAATCTGCACCCCATTCAGTAGAGGAATAGAGTGCAAAGGAGATTCAATGCTCTCTTGCAGTTTTCTCTTAGTTGATGGGATAGTATAGTTAATTAATGGAATAATGCTATCCCATTCTTAACTCAGGATCTGGATGAAGAGTGCATTTTCAGCATACACCTTTTTTTTCATGCTGAAATCTGAACCCATTAATAAGAGCCCATGGAGAGACATGATCAATTGCTTGCTGAAGTATCTTTTTGTTACCCTCATGTTACATGAGTGACAGTAAATGTGAAGTCATCAACATACAGAGCATTGCCCACAATGGAAGGAAGCTGTTTAGTGATCGATTTTACTTTGATAGCAAAAAGTGTCACACTCGTGACAGAACCTTGAGGAACACCTTGTTCTCAATGATATGGCTGAGATAGCATACTTCCCACTCAGACCTAAAAGATTCAGTTAGACAAAGTTTTTAATAAATACAGGAAGGTGTCCTCTGAAACCCAGGTCATAGAGGTCTTATAATATGCCATATCTCCAGTGTGTGTCCAACTTTTTCCATGTCAAAGATTTAGAAATGCATCCCTTATACAAGTTTCTAAATGGAGCAAATGGTTCAAAGTTGAATGATGTCTATGAAAGCCATACTGTATATTGCAGAGAAGATCATTTTCTAAATAAAAGAGAAATCTGGATTTAACCATTTTCTCTAATATCTTACAAAGTCAGCTGGTGAGAGCCATAGGTTGATAATTGCTTGCTTGTGTTGGATCCTTTCCTGGTTTTGAGATAGCAATGGCACAGTAACAAACTAACAACAATAACTAATAATAAAATAGAACAATTATAACAATATACTGTAATAAAAGTTATATGAATGTGAATGAAATCATAGCAACCTCAGCATATGATTTTTTTTTTCCTTATGAAATCAAGAACTTGCACCTTTTCGCTTACTTCCTGTAAGTGAAAAGGTGCAAGTTACAGCTTCCTTTGGCATATCCGAATTATCAGCATCACTACTCTTGTATTTTGGGACCATTATTAAGTAAATTAAGGGTTACTTAATTAAGGGTAACACAAATACTGTGAAACCATGACAGTTGATCTGATAACCGAGATGGCTACTAAGTAACTAAAGGGAAACTAGGATATACAGTACATCATAGATACACTGGACAAAGGGATGATTCACATCCCAGGTGGGACAGAGCTGGAATGCACGAGATCTCATCACACTACTCAGAACAGCGTGCAATTCAAAATTTATGAATTGTTTATTTCTGGAATTTTCCATTTAATATTTTTGGACCAGGAATAACTGCAGGTAACTTAAACCGCAGAAAGCAAAATTGCAGATTGGGGGGGGGGGGGTCTACTCTATCTGCCTTTATTTTCCAGATTTTATCCCATATACAATTTTAGTACTGGTTGTTTGAATAATCAGTCATGTAAATTAGATTCAAAGATTGTTTTTGACTAACATCTCACATAACGTGTTTTTGCCTGAGCATGTTTAAAAGCTATTAAGTTTGATGTGGTGGGATATGAAAAATACCCCATGCTCTGTCTTGATCTTTTTTTTTTTTTTTGGCTGGCTGGTCCTCTGGGTGCCATCAAGGCTTTGAATGAAGTGGAAACTGAGATGATGTTTTTGGAATCGAGGCTGTTGCTGCCTGGATAATACAATCTGTTACATCTTTTACTGCTTCGCTGATAGGTGTTTGACTATATCAGCATTAAATTTTGCAAGATGGGAAAGTATTGCAGTCAGCTTGATTCATTTTCCACATGGGGGTATCCGTGTAGAAGATCATGGTTCATGTTAAGACACTGTGCAAATAACAGAAATATAATCACTTCCATATCTGTTCTCTGTGATATTCCATGTGAGAAGCGGAAAAACAACAGGTGAGCAATTGTAAGGTAGAATATGAGCAGGTAGGCATATGGAAAAAAAGTATTGAGTCTATTATCCAAACAGGAGAGGTCATTATTGTCAAGGAATTGTTCAATGTTAAGGTACACTACCCTGCAGCATATTGTGCCCATTAAAGTAATCCATAAGGAGTATGGACCCAGGCAGTTGCAAGAAAAGGTTATCAAGATTGATTTAAAGCAGCACTTGGTGATAAATAAATTTAGCATATTGTAATCCAAAAGCTCACAGATAGGGAATTGCTACTGCTTCCAGAGCAATATTAAGCTGGACATGATGGAAAGGAGTACGAATGACTGCTGGGATAGCTACTCCACCATGAGCAGGACTGCTTCCAGTTCTGTTCCTTGAGTACAACAGTGAAATTCCATAAGGTAGGGTTCTTTCTGGGTTTTAAATATGTTTCCTGTAGACAGAAATAGAAATGCTTGAGTTTCTGCAGCAAAATCTTGATATCATTCATATTCTGGTAAAATTCATGAGTTCCAATTAAAAAATTTTCCTATTGTTTTTAGCTTTGCAGACTTCCACTTTTTAGGAGATAGAGGGATTACCTTTGTCAGGTTTATATTTATCAGCTGATTTTGGAAAGTACGAATGGTCAGTGTCCATCTCGTCCTCTGGAAAAATATTCAATACATCACCATTAGATTAGATGATGTGTCAGGTTCAGTTGGTAGGTTTAATTTACTTTTAATGGATACTGAAATATCCATTTTTTCTGTAGGAGTGTTTGGTGGTTTATCTTTAAGTGATATCCTTGCCAATTTTTTTTTTTTTTTTTGGGGAGGGGATGGTCCCTCAAAGAATCTAACCATTTTTGGTGTTGTTTCTGAAGTGAGACTGTAGGTAATGTGATTGATGCACTCATGATCATAAAAGTTCAAGTATGGTGAAATTATTGGATGGTAGAATAGACATAAAAGTTTGAGTTGCTATTGATATTTTCTTGACTTACCTTCTCAGCATAAAAGGATTTCATGACAGATAAGTCATGTTAGCTTCTTTTTTTTGCATCCTAATATGATATATTTTCTGGTTTAATCTTTTGTATTTCTTTCTGTTCTGACATGCACAGGAGTAAGTTGGATGATGATCTCCCTGACAGTTAACACATTAGCTTTATTTGCAGAGCAAGATTTGTTATTGCTCTTTACTATCACATCAGGTGCAGGTGGTAGAGCTATGACAGGCAGTTTGGGCATGTCCATATTTCTGATATTTAAAGCATCTTAGTAGATTATTAAATTCTTAACTATGAATGCTCTCAGCATTCATAGTTAAGAATTTATGGAGAGACACAACACGAGTGTTAAAATAATTACTTTACTTAATGTTAGGAAAGTAATATTCGACATTTCGATCTCTGTATTGAGGTCATCATCCAGAAAATACATACGTATAAGATACAAGTTACATGCCACTGCACTTTACAAAGGTAATCTAATGAATCTAACTAAACATACACACGTAACCACAGTAATAAGATTTTTTAAATAAGTAAATATTTCATCCTAAGTATCATAGGACATCTTCAGTACAGTTAATTCAAAACAATGCTAGGAATTACATACAGTTAGGGTGCATGCTTACAATGGAATCCCTCTATGCGTGCAGTAGCGTGCTATAGAAATAAATTAAAACAAAGATAAAAAAAAAAAAAAAATTACATTAAAATGAGATAACATGAAATTATGTTACACAATTTAGGATGATAATTTCCCAGACTTTAGGATAGTAAGAACGTCATTACGGTTCAAATTAGGTCTGTGACATAGGGCTTCAGCACTTTCTTTATATAAATGTTCATGTTTATATGGAGATTATGTAGAAGTTTGGTTTTTTCCCAATGGATCCTATGGTTTGGGTTTTCAATTCCGTGTTGTGCAAGTCCAGATTTCTGTGGTTTGATGAGACAGATATGGTCTTGATTTTCAGAAATGCGTTTGTTGATGGATCTACCCGTCTGTCCATAGGAGGACCATTTACAGGAGCATGGGACCTCGTACATCCCAGGTAGCATAAGAGGTGAAAGTTTGTCTTTAAGAGAAAGTACAAATTGTGGATTTGGTTGAATGGTTTGTAGGTAGCAGCCAGTTTATATTTCTTCAAAATTTTTGAAAGACATTCAGAGATGCCTGACATGTGGTACGGGAATCCTATGGGTTTGTTCTTGTCTAGGTTGATGTGCGGGGAAGTGACTGATGATTTTTTTGCATTATTTTTGGATTGTATCCATTTTGTATGGTGGTATTTTTGATTATTTCCAATTCTTGGTTTAAAGAACCTTCGGAGAAGCAGAATCTGTGTGCTCTGGTTATTAATGATGCCAAATTTCTGAGATGGATGGTGAGCAGAAGAATTGTGAATTCTTCCTATCCTGAAGTCTAGGAAATTGTGTATTATATTCTAAATTGTGTAACATAATTTTATATGTTATCTCATTTTAATGTAATCATTTTTTTTTTCAGATATGTTTTAATTTATTTCTATAACATGCTACTACATGCATAGAGATTGTAAGCATGTGCCTTAACTGTATGTAATTCCTAGTATTGTTTGAATTAACTGTACTGAAGATGTCCTATAATACTTAGAACGAGATATTTACTTATTAAAAAAACCTTATTACTATGGTTACATGTGCATGTTTAGTCATGAATGCTCCACAGGTTGCATTATACGACAAATAAATCTCAGGTGCTTATTAATCTTTTATCTAGCCTGACTTCTAGTGAAAAAAAAATGATAAGTATAAAAATAAATTAAAAACAGAACTACATTAAACATTTCTAAAGGACTCTCTTCTAAAGTCCTCTCGTATTGAGATTTTCTTCTGGGCATGTTCAGGTTGCAGATGGGTCCTCCACATTATTGGAATGATTAATCTGTCATTTTTGTTCAGATTTGGATATTTGGATTGTGTTTTAGCATTTCATAGGCTTCTTTGAATTTTCTCTCAAACCAGGTTTTGGTGCGGTGCAGGGACTTTCCAGTCAATTCTATGGTATGTTTGGAGTGCGTGGTCTGATAGGTTTCATGGAAAAACAGGCCTATCGGACCATGCACTCCAAACATACCATATAATTGACTGGAAAGGCACCAAGTCCCTACACTGCACCAAAACCTGGTTTGAGAGAAAATTCAAAGAAGCCTGTGAAATGCTAAAACACAATCCAAACATGAACAAAAATGGACTAAAATTCCAAGAATGTGAAGGAACCATCTGCAACCCATATAGCAACCTGAACAAGCCCAGAAGAAAATCTCAATATGAGAGGACTTTAGAAATGTTTAATGTAGTTCTGTTTTTAATTTATTCTTATACTTATCATTTTTTTTTCTTTCAAATTCTATTTTATTTTATTTAATATTATTAATTTAGTTTTTTTTCACTAGAAGTCAGGCTAGATAAAAGATTAATAAGCAGCTTAGATTCATTTTACTTTGCATGTAACTTGTATCTTATATGTATTTTCCTGATGATGACCTTAATACAGAGGTTGAAACGTCGAATATTACTTTCCTAACATTAAATAATTATTTTAACATGTGTGTTGTGTCTTCATAAATTCTTAACTATGAATGCTGACCACCATGTAACCTTAAAAGAAAGAATTGCTCTCAGCAGTTTCTCAGAATGTAGCTTCTTAACTGTTTTGAGAGATCTTTCCAATCCTTCTAAACCTATTTGAATAAAGAATGACAGTTTTTCTATTCCCTTCTCAACTGTTGCACAGATGAACAGAAACACTGGTATGTTTATACTGGTATCACATATCTTTTGTTTTTTCTGTTATCAAATGATGTATTTATGGTATCATTACTTAGTTGGGAGCTTGTAAGAGCTCCAAAACATCTGAGGCATGAAGAATTCATGTTCAAAGAATTTTTTTTTCAGTGCCAGAGCTTTCCATTCACCATACATAGGTGGCCAGCAAGCAATGACCACACTCAGGAGTGGAATGGCAGAACTATTCATGGAGAGACTTACTGCAAAACTACTGGCCTTTGCAGCCAAGCCCACTAGCCAAGTGATCCTGGCCAGACCATTCAAAACTACCCACCTTGTCAAAGCAGTGCAAGACTACCTGGATCCTCCTTTCCCAATTTTCATGGATGGCACCACACATCAAATAGAAGGGTATTGAGTCCCAGTGATGGTGGCCTGAAAGAAAGGATAGTAAAGACTCAAGAGAAGTAGAGCAAAGAATATGGAAAGAAAAGTAACGAGCCAGTACTATCACTGGGAGGTCCCCTCCACTACAAACAAGTGCTCTGCAGAGTGGTTTTTGTTCTGATGATACTAGTTAAGATTACTAGTGAAATTTAAGAAAGTAATAAAGCATTTTTATTTTAAATTCATGTGTTCTTGATTTACTCAAGAAGCCATGAGTTTAAAATGTTATTGCATTTTATTATTGTATTTGTACATCTGTAATTAAGTCTATACATGCAACTGCTTCTATTCTATTAATTTTTAAACACATTCTTTCATTATCCACCGATTCATTATCAGTGGGATATAGTCAAGCATTCAGATACTTACTTTATTAATTTCTTCAAATGTCTGATGAACAATCTTCAGCTTCTCTTGAGCAGTAAAAGTAGTGCTGAAACAATTTAGTGTAAACATCACATTTATAATCATGTTAATAATAATTCTGGAATTAAGAAATTAATTATGCATAAATTCTAATATTACTTACTGAGATAAAGAGCCAATAGGCTTCACTTCAGCGAGGTAAATTTATTCAAATTAAGTGGATATTGAATCCAACATTATTTCTTAGCCGAATAAGAAACTCAAAGATAGAAAATCTAAGAGTTTCATGCCGAATATAGAAAACTATAAAAGTTTGGCGAGTCCAAGCATAAGCCAACACCTGGTACATGCTGGAACTCCACCATTGCCGGTCCCAAGCCCAGATGAGAAAGGTGGAGGGTTGTACTTGTGGCTAGAAACATAATATGGAAAGAACATATTGCTACAGAAACCTCAACCATTGTTGGAAAACAGACACAAAACCAAGAGGGAGAAGTGCTGGGGAAAAGAAGCAAGCCAGTGAAAGCCCCATTGGGGAAGCTGACAGGTGGAAAACTCTAAGGAAAAGCCTCTTTAGCTCAAAACCTTTAACCAAAATTGGATGCTGGAATATTAGGACTTTGTACGAAAGTGGAAAAGCTAACTTACTAACCAGAGAAATGGAAAGATACAAAATAGAAATGTTAGGTCTAAATGAGACAAGATGGAATGGTAGCGGAGAAATCCAACTAACAACAAACAAATACATTTTATATTCTGGAAACCAGAATGAAGATGACACACATAGCAAAGGTGTAGCTTTCATGCTAACAACAGATGCTAGAAGAGCACTAATTGAATGGAAACCAGTTTCTGAAAGAATCATCAAAGCTAGATTTAAAACTAAATACAGAAATGTGACTATAATAAACATATATGGACCAACAAACAATGCAAAACAGAAGAGAAAGAAGACTTCTATGACATGCTGCAAAAAGAAGTAGATGAAGTCAAAAGTAAAGATATGCTTTTAATTATAGGTGACATGAATGCAAAAGTAGGAAATAGTAAATGTGGGATATGAATGAATAATGGGAAAAGAAGGTTTAGGAAACTGTAACGAAAATGGGGAAATCCTAAAAAACTTTTGCACTTTCAATAATATGATCATAGGAGGAACTGTATTTAAACATAAAGACATCCATAAACAGACTTGGATATCACCTAATAAGAAATCCAAAAACCAAATAGACCATATTTTAATAAACAGACCTTGGAGAACCTCTTTGATGGATGTAAGAGTTTGGAGAGGTGCAGATGCTTTAACAGACCACTTATTATTGATTGCAAAAATAAAAATGAAACTAAGAAAAATATTTAAAGGCAAGAACCAAAGAATTAAATACAATATATCCCAACTGAAAAACAAGGATACAAAAGACAAATATAAAGTAACATTAAGGAATAAATATAGAAGCCTTGTAGAACAACATAAGGAAATAGACATTGAAGAGAACTGGGAAAAAATAAAGAATATATTTAATAGTACCGCCGAAGAAGTTCTGGGAAGGCAGAGTAGGAATCACAAACAATGGATCTCTGAAGAAACCATCAAATTATGTGAAGAAAGGAAAGCTTTATGGAATACATTTCTGCAAAGTACAGAAGAAAACAAAAGAAATAGGATAAATGAAAGATACAGGCTTAAAAATGGACAGGTAAAAAAAGTGCAAGGAAAGATAAAAGAGTTTTCCTGGAGGAAATATGTCAAGAGGCTGAAGAAGCAGCAGGTAAATTTGACCCAAAGAGGTTGTTTGAGATAACAATAAAGCTAGCTGGGAAGAGTTTTAAAAGAGAAGGGCCTGTAAAAAATAAACAAGGAAAGTTATTCACAAATGAAGCAGACATAGAAAACAGATGGGTAGAACATTTCCAAGAAATTTTAAATAGAGAAATAGATAACCTAGAATAAGAAATACTTAAAATAAATACAGGAACTATAACTAAACTAGAAATAACTCATGCAGTAAAGAAAACAAAAAAAAGCAGCTGGGAATGGCAATATACAGGCTGAACTGCTTAAAGCAGATATAAACACTACTGTTGAAATGCCACACTTGCTATTTAATCAAATATGGGAAAAGGAGGAATGGCCAGAAGACTGGAATACAGGACTCCTGGTTAAACTGCCAAAAAAAAAGAGAGATATAACACTTTGTAAAAATTGGAAGGGATTTCACTTCTAAATGTTGTACTTAAAGTATTTACTAGAATTTTGCTAGAAAGAATGAAACAAGAAATTGAAACTAAACTGAAGAAAGAACAGGCTGGGTTCAGACCAAACAGATCTTGTATTGATCAGATGATAACATTAAGAATAATTGTTGAACAGTCAAGAGTGGCAGAGTAGTCTATATTTGGGATTCATCGACTTCGAATGTGCATTTGATAGCATAGACAGAAAGACTATATGGAAGTTAATGAAGCACTAAGGGATTCCTCAGAAAATCATAAATATAAAAAGAAAACTCATGAAAAATCCAAAATCCAAATAATAAATAATGGCAAACTATCAGAACCTTTGCAACAAACACAGGAGTAAGACAAGGATGTATACTCTCCCCAACCATCTTTCTGATTGTCATTGACTGGGTGATGAGGAAAACATCTGAAGAAAGAATTGGCATTCAATGGGGATAGTCAAATAAAATCAGTGATCTGGATTTTGTAGATGATATATGCCTTTTGGCACAAAACCATCAACACCTCCAAAAGAAAATAGATAGTTTAAACCGGGAAGCAAATTAATGTGGATTGAAAATAAATCATAACAAGACGACCAAAGTAATGAAGATAAACCCCAAACAAGAATTAGTCTTTGAAATACTAGGGAAAACACTGGAACAGGTAGATAACTTTATTTACCTGGGATCAGTGATCAGCACATAAGTAAGAACCAAACAGGACATTCAAAATAGAATCCAGAAAGCACAGGTGACATTCAATATGATGAAGAAAATTTCAGGGTCCAAAGAAATAAAATTAAAAACCAAAATTAGGCTCTTCAACACTAATGTTAAACCAGTTTTACTACACAGAACTGAGACATGGTCACTAACAAAGGAAAACAAAAATGAAATACTGGTCTACATAAACAAATGCTTGAGGAAGATACTAGGAATATACTGGCCAAATAAAATAACAAACATAGAACTCTGGGAGAGAACAGGTCAAACTAGCATCAGAAATGAAATCACTAAAAGAAAATAGAACTGGGTAGGTCACACAATTAGGAACCCAGATAAAGAAATAGCAAAAATTGCACTAGAATGGAATCCCCCCAAGGCAAGAGGAAGAGAGGCAGACCCAGGATAACATGGAGAAGAGAACTAGCAATAGAGGCAAGGCAGCTGGGACGTTCCTGGAAAGAGATAAAAAAAGAAGCATTGAATAGAGTCAGGTGGAAGTCAATGGTTAAGGCCCTGTGCTCTGCAGGGAGTGAGGAGGATAGGTAAGGTAAGGTACATGCTGGGGCAACTCGTAGTAAAGGTGGAGTAAGCTTCAATCACTGTCCTTAGTATTTTCCCATAATGTAAAACATAACTCCTAGGAGATGTATGTTGTTATACATTATGGGGGAATATATATATATATATATCAATGACCTACTTCAGTTGACCTCTAACTCAATATGCAGTTTTGCAGATGACAGCACATTGCACTCCTTCCTTTCATTTGATAAACCTTACTCTACACAACTCAACTCAACCCACAGAACATCAACCACCACCTCCCTCAATTCTGATCTCCAAGCCATCCATCCTCTAATGGTGTTCAGATAACCTCGTCAACTTTAATGCTAACATCCAAATTTTGACAACATCCAAATTTCCAGACAATTTGAGATTTTTTTTCTTGGAATTACCCTGACATCAAGCATCTCCTGACATAAACACATCACAACTATTGCATCCTCAGCTTCTAAAAAACTAGGATTTCTACCAATTACATATTTGGTTTAATGCTTTATCTAAGTGTAAGCAAAAGTTTGCGCCTGAAATATTTTCAGGACTGGGGCAACTTGTGGTAAAGGTGGTATGAGTTCTGATCACTTGCCTTAGTATCTCCCATAATGCAAAGCACATTTCCTTGTGGTACTAAGGCAAGTGATCAGAACTTATACCACCTTTACAATGAGTTTCCCTAGTCCTGAAAATATTTCAGGTGCAAAATTTGTTTGCTTACACTTGGATAAAGGATTGAACCAAATATGTAATTGGTAGCATAGCCAAGTGAAAAAACTTCTACCAACTAGGATTTCTCTTTTGCTCAAGATGTTACTTTGTCCCTGAACAGCTGTTTATACAAATTTTAAAGCTTTATACAAATCACAAATCCACCCAACTATTAAATACTGCTCTCACATATGGGGTGCCCCCCCCCCCCCCTAAAAGCTCCCTCAATGCTTGACTCAATACAGAGGAGGGCAATTAGACTTATTAATGACCCATCTCTTACAAACTCACCCCCCCCACTTTTGCACAGATGTTTGGCTTCCACACTATGTGTATTCTATAAATATTTCCATGGCAAATATTCATATGAAAGAGCATCAATAATTCCCCCTACTCAATACTAAGTCCATTGAAACATTTACATCTACTGCCCAACATCCTTTCACAGCACACCTTGATATCCACAGAACAAGTTCCTCCCCCCCCCTCCTTCATCCCTGCAACTGTTGTATTGTGGAACAGTCTTCCCCT
Source organism: Typopeltis vanoorti (assembly GCF_054136105.1). Taxonomy (NCBI): domain Eukaryota; kingdom Metazoa; phylum Arthropoda; class Arachnida; order Uropygi; family Thelyphonidae; genus Typopeltis; species Typopeltis vanoorti. Next base: position 63,726,027 of record NC_143551.1, read on the forward strand.
GTTGTGTTTCCCAAGAAATACAATATACAGTCTTTTAAATTACATGTAAACAAGGTTCTCCTTTCCCAACCCACTACCCGTATACAGTACTAATGTACTATAGGATGATCAACCAACCTCTTGTGTATGGGGCTCAACATAAAAATAAAATAAAAAAATTATTCAAAATTAAGTGGATAAAATACCACATTATTTCTTAGCCGAATAAGAAACTCAAAGATAGGAAATCTAATCTAAGAGTCTCATGTCGAATATAGAAAACTATATAAAGATCAACGAATCCAAGCATAAGCCAACACCTGTAGTGCAATGCAGGGTGACTTGTAGAGTAAAGGTGGAGTAAGCTCCGATCACTGTTCGTAGTATTTTCCCATAATGTAAAACACAGCTCCTAGGAGATGTATTACTGTTCTACATTATGAGAGAAGGTCAATACCCAGACTGGTTTTGACCTTTTTTGAGGTCTCATCAGTGAGTAGGTAGACCTAGATGTAATACTAAGGTTTCAATGGTCAGAACTTATATCTTTACTGTACGAGTTGCCAAAAAAGGTGCACAAATACAATTACTGAAAATAGAGCCAACAGGCTTCACTTAATTTTATCCATTTTATTCACTTTTCATCCACTTAATTTTGAATAATTTTACTTCACTGAAGCCTTTGACTCTATTTTCAGTAATAAAAAAATTAAAAATTAGTGCACCTCTCAATTCTGACTGGCTCTGAAATATTGTCAGTCAGACAGACAGGGCTAGTGATGTCATACAGCATGGTTGGTTGGTTTATAGTTTATTTGGCACAAAAACTACGAAGGTCATACTGTGTCATACTAAGGTTACAACTATACATAAGTAGTTAAAGAAAATTGCAGCATCTACATAGAAAATTGTTTATGTAGATGCTACTTTGTGGAAGCAGCATCTACATAGAAACAGAATTGCTGCAGAGGGCACAGCAACACACAAGGTTAAAAGTTACAGTAGTACAAAAATTGTCAACAATACAAGTTAAATAAACAAAATGCATCTACAAGACACCAAGCCAAGAAATGCAGTATCTACATATAGTTAAAATATAACAGATGTTTTTTTTTTACATCCATATATGCATGCATAAGAATAAAATTTGGCAATGTGGTATCTACATATAAACAAAATTACAAGAAGGTTACACAAATATACAAGGTGTCCTACAGCAATATATAATTAGTCAAAAAAAATAGTAAATAATATGTATGCACAAAAGTTAAGCTGGGCAATGCAGTATCTACATACAAACAAAATTACTGCAGCATTTAAGGCAGTACATAATTAGACAACAATACAAGTTAATAAACAAAATACATGTACAACACCAAGCCAAGGAATGCAGTATCTACATATAAGATTACTACAATAAGTTTACAACAAATGTTATTACAGTAATAAATAGAGTTAATATTTTTTATTTAGTTAATAATTATTATACAATATGTATGCATAAAAATTAAGTTTAGCAGTGTGGTATTTACATATTAACAAAATTACAACAAGGTAACACAAGGCTACAGAAATACATGACTGGTCAGAATTAAATTAATGAATAATATATACATTAGTACTCAACTTCTACAGATATACATCACAAAACATTACATATTTTGTAATATATATGTACAAAAGTTAAGTGAAGCAATACAGTATTTACATATAAAGTAAATACTGTATTGCTATATATATGTAAATACAGTATTTACATGTATAAATTAATTCTTTGTAAAAAATTAAAAGCATTGTGCAATCTGCCCAAGTCTGTCAGCATCTGCCTGAGTGTATATGGTCTGGCCAGGTAGGCAAAAATTTCATTCCTCTCTCGTGCAAAAGTGCTGGCATTCTACCAGTATATGATAAATAGTGAGATGTGTAATGCATTTTTCCCACATGGGAGGGTCATTAGCTCTCAGTAAATAAGAATGTGCAAGATGACTGTGACCTATGCGGAGCCTAGTGAGAACAACTTCCTCTCTTCTCTTTATTCGTTGACTAGAATGCCAATGCTTAATTTCAGCATGGTTAGTCTAGTGGTTGTGCGCTTCACGACCATATGCCTGGGGAAGGAGTGTCCTAGGTTTGATTCCTGTCAGTGACATGAGGAGCTGAAGGATCTTCCTCAGTCATAGCCAAGTTAGCCAGTCTTGGGCATGGACAGTAGGGTTTTTTCCCCAGTTTATCCTGGAGTTTTTCATCCTGCAAAGCAGGCAAATGGCCTCGAGAACTCAACACTACGAACATAGGATACACGGGGCTTAGAGCTGACCACCTTATACTGTGAATGGTTTGAGGTCTGATGATTAACTAACCCTTCACACCACAAGGTAAAAGAGGGATAAGGAAGATGAGGTGAGATGTCATATAATTTGTTTGTTAATGCTTCCTGCCATGATGACTGTCATTGAGCAATTAGTTTGACTGTATAAACTGTCTATAGTCTGCATATGGTACTGTCAAACAGTATGTGGAGAAAGTTTGAGCTGATTTAGCAGCTGCATCTGCAGCCTCATTTTCCTTAATTCCAATGTGGCTGGGAATCCAGCACAACTGAACATCAAAATTAAGGATTTTCATTTTGTGAAACAGGTGTAACACCTCATGAAGTACTGGATGTGGATTATACATAGGACAGGAGATAGCCTGTAAAAAGCTCAATGAGTCTGTATAAATTGTACACTTTTGGTAGCAGTTTTCTTTTATATGAACGAGTGCAAGCTGAATGGCATGTAACTCTGCTGTACAATTACTACAATCAGGTGGGATATGGTTGGAGATAATAATGTCAGGAAACACAGCAGCATAGCCAACAGAGGTATTAGTTCTTGAACCATCAGTATAGATAGGCAAGAAATCAGAGTGCGCTGCTCTGTGTGTATTAAACAATTGGAGGTATAAATGAGATTTCTGTAGCTGACAAAGTGAGAGGTTGCAGGATGGTGTGCAAACCTGCCATGGAGGGATGCTGTTATGTTTAGTGTAAGCAATGTTGTCAACATTTATACCAAGAGCTTGCATAATCTCTTTAACACGCATACCAAAAGGACGTATAGCAGTTTGAATTGTGTGGTATTGAGCTTTCCAGTGCAAAGAAAAGAGAGAAAGAAACTAGTCCATGTAAGATGATCTGGGAGAGACTTTATCTTTAGGACATAATTAAAAGACAACTGTTTCCGTCGAAGTGATAGAGCTGGTTCATTTGGTTCAACATAAAGACTCTGAGTGGGTGATGTGCGAAAGGCACCAGTAGCTATCCATATACCCTGATGATGGATAGAATCCAACCATTGCAGGTTACTCTGTGTTGCAGAACCATAGACTTTACGATCCATAATCCAGCTTTGAACACAATAAAGGTGGAGCAATGAAGCTCGATCAGCACCCCCACTTAGTAGAGGATGGAGTGCAAAGAAGGTTCAATGCTGTGTTGCACTTTTCTCTTAGTTGATGAATGTGTGTGTGCTAGAAATGTAAGTTTACTGTCAAAGATCAGTCCCAAGAACTTGGCTTCTGTAGCTACTGGAATAACAGTGCATCCCATTTTTAATTCAGGATCTAGGTGAAGAGTGCATTTTCAACAGAAGTGTACACAGACACTTTTTTTCTGTTGAAAACCTAAACCCATTACTAAGAGCCCACAGAGAAAAATGACCAATTGCTTGCTGAAGTTGTCTTTCAATTACCCTCATGTTATAGGAGTAGCAGTAAATTGTGAAGTCATCAACATATAGAGCATTGTCTACAGTGGTAGGAAGCTGTTCGGTGAGTGAGTTAATTTTAATAGCAAAAAGTGTCACACTTAAGACAGAGCCTTGGGGAACACCCTGTTCTTGATGATATGATTGAGATAGTGTATTTCCCACTCTGACTTGGAAAATTCGCCTGGAAAGAAAGTTTTTAATAAATACAGGAAGGTGTCCTTTAAGACCCAGGTTATAGTGGTCTTTTAATATGCCATATCTCTAGGCTGTGTCATAAGCTTTTCCATGTAAAAAAAAAAAAAAAAAAAAAAAAAAAAAAAAAAAACTGAAACAAGGTGTCTTGCTTCAGAAATGCATCTTTTATGCAAGTTTCTAAATGAACCAAATGGTCTAAAGTTGAACAATGTCTACGGAATCCACATTGTGTATTGGAGAGAAGATTGCTGCTTTCTAAATACCAGAAAAGTCTGGCATTAACCATTTTCTCTAGTATCTTACAAAGACAGCTGGTTAGAGCAATGGGTCAATAATTATTTACTTGTGTTGGATCTTTTCCTGGTTTTAGGATAGCAATGACAATTAACTTATGCCAAGAATTTGGAAACTCTTCCTCTGCAAGTATTCTATTGTATAGTAAGAGAAGGAGATCCATAGAAGATGATGGTAGATGTTTTATCATTTCATAATGGATGTCATCAGGCCCTACTGCACTAGGGTGAAATAGTAGGAGAGCTCTTTTTAGTTCCTCCTTAACAAATGGCTAATTGTATGGCTCAAGAACATTGGTAGAAAAATTTAGCCTTTGTTTCTCTTGTTGTTCTTTCAGAATTAAAAATTCAGGAGGATATGAAGCTGTTGCCGAGATTCTGGTAAAATTTTCTCCCAGAGTGTCTGCAATGGCTTTGGGATCAGCAATAACACTTCCATTATGGTCTAAGATAGACAAACAATGTGTTCTATATCTGCCTTTCATTTTCCGGATTTTATCCCATACAATTTTTGTACTGGTCATTTGATTAATTGATGTAGTAAATTGGACCCATGATCATTTATGATTCTGATGCCTTACACAGCATGCTTGAAAGCTATAAGGTTTGATGTGGTGGAATATCTACAAAATATATCCCATGCTCTGTGTTGATCTTTTTTGGCTGTCTGACATTCTGGGTTCCACCAAGGCTTTGGCTAGAGTGGAAACCGAGATGATGTTTTTGGGATGGAGGCTGTTGCTGCCTAGACAATGCACTCTGTTATATATTTTACTGCTTCATTGATAGGCGTTTGACTGATGGCATCAGCATTAAATTTTGCAAGATGAGAAAAAGTGTTTCAGTCGGCCTGGTCCATTTTCCATATAGGTATCCGTGTGGGTGAACATGGTTCCTGTGAAGACATTGTGCAGAGAACAGGAAAGTGATCACTTCCATATATGTTCTCTTCAACATCCCACCTGAGTAGTGGAAGAATGGAAGGGGAGCAGATTCTAAGATCAACTGCAGAATATGAACGGGTAGGCATACGGAAGAAAGTATTGAGTTTATTATTTAAAAGGGAGTGGTTATTATTATCAAGAATTCTTTCAATGATTTGACCTCATCTATTAGTGTTGGCACTACCCCATAGAGTATTGTGACCATTAAAGTCACCCATCAAAAGTGTGGGTTCAGGCAGTTGTGAGATAAGGTTATCCAGATCAATTTCATTTAACTCAGCACTTGGTGGTAAATAAATTGAACATACTGTAATAAGAGAAGCGAATCGCTACTGCTTTCAGAGAAGTATTAAGTTGGACCTGATGGAAAGGAGTATGACTGCCCACCAGGATAGCTACTCCTCCATGAGCAGGACCGCCTCCAGTTCTATCCTTGTGAAATTCCTAAAGGTGGGATCCTCATTGGGTCTTAAGTATGTTTCCTGTAGACAAAAAGGTTTGTGTTTCTGCAAAAAAAATCTTGATATCATCGACATTCTGGCGAAATCCACGAATGTTCCATTGTACAAATTTTCCTATTGTCTTGGTTTTATAGACTTGTCTGGTTTTTGGGAGGTTGAGGGCTTACCTTTGTCATATTTATATTTATCAATTGTTTTGGAGAAGTATGGATGGCCAGCGTTCATCTCTTCCTCTGGTAGAGTATTCAATACGTCTGATGTGTTAGGGTCAGTTGGTAAGTTCAGTTTACTTTCACTGGGTATTTTTTCTGTGGGAGTATCTGGTGCAATGTTCCCTCTAAGCTGTGCGGACACGTGTTTTACAACTAGTGCACAAAGCAAAAAATATGCGCATACTAGATTTTCAAGATGAAATTAAAATTTATTAATTAAAGAAGTTCCACTTAAACATTAACCTATAAATTCTTTAAAAAATACGGTAACTCGGCAATGCTCAAGCCTATAACCTCGCATTTTTTATTACATTCTCGAAGTTGCACAAAACTTATAAATTATTAACAGTAACCCTATTTGAGGCTAGCAATTTGATGCCAAAGTGAAAGGGGTATGGCTTAAATGTGTCATTTTTAATTAGCATATAGAATGGTGTGCAGTATGTTTACATCTCAGGCCTGACTCATGGAAAATTCCCAAACGTGGTTGGCTGATCAAATTAGTTCAAGATCATGACGAATTAAACCAATGGTTTCATAATTTTAATAAAAATAATTAAATACTTTTAAAAACTTAAATTAAAGTACAATTAAAAATAAAACCCTAACTCCCCACCATGTTCCCACACACAGTGGGGAGTTGGGGGTGACCTGGCTGACGTCCCATTGACACCAGAAGGTAAAGAGTGAACTAAAATCTTTTAACTTTTTTGCTTAAATGATCAGTGTGGTGACTCATATGGGTGCGCACATACTTTTCAAAAGAAGGCAAATTTTGCACACGCAAATTTCTGTGCACACTCACAGCAAAAAATTAGAGGGAACATTGATCTGGTGGTTAATCTAAGTGATATTTTTGCCATAATTTTTTTGACAAGTGAGTTTTCATCGAGTGGGATCATTTTTGGAGTTGTTTCTGGAGTAAGGCCATAGGTCAATGTGATCGCACTCAACAGAGAAGTACTTGTGATCATAAGGTGCAGATATGGTGAAATTATCAGATGTTGGACCAGACATACAAGTTTGAGTTGCTACTGTCACTTTTTTAGCATAAGAGGATCTCAGAGCAGGTGTGATAGTGGCTAGCTTTCTTTTTTGCATCCTGTCCTGGTATGTTATGTTTTGCTCTGCTTTCATTCTTTGTATTTCTTTTTCATCTTTCCATTTCTGACATGCACGAGAGTAAGCTGGATGATCTCCCTGACAGTTGGCACATTTAGCTTTTACATTTTTTTTTTTTTTAAATGTAGCACTACAAGTGCAAATGGTATGCCTTTAATACATATGAGCTTAGAACATAGCAAGTGGAATGACATTTATTGTTTACTTACTCTATTAACTATGAACAGTAATGAAAACACTAGACAACAACCCTTGAAGGGATCCAAACTAATTCTTAAGTAATGAACTAGACTAACAATGACATTAAAATTAAAGTAAACTTTCAATCACTATCGTCTGACTGACTTTACACTAGCAATGTAAAGAAAAATGCAGAAAATAAACTGTAGTAAACAGCAAATATATACATAAGTACATGACAGTGGTGTGTCCTATAACTCACCAGCAGATGAATTTAACTGAACATTCACTGTTACTGTACATTACACTTTGGCTACATTGGTATATGTAACAGGTGTGCTGTAGTTAATGCAGAAGTAGTGTGATGATGCATTGGAGAAGTGCTCAGTACCTGAAAAGAACAACACATCACAGGAAGGGCAATAATTTTTTGGTACCAATATCTACTGAACACTAGGTCACCAACAATAGAGGATACACTAGACAGGTGCACCATTAAGTCAAGCACTATACACACTTGATAATTTGATTTGTTTGTTGGGAATAACTTTTCTGTGAAGACCAAACATTTCGATCTGATGCAAAGAATGAAGAATGGGTCAAGCGGATACCCTTAAATAAAAACATTAGCTTTCCTCTAAACACTCTGAAGAAACTCAGAAAAGCTCTTGAACTCTGTCTTCCTGTTCCACTTCACTTGTACCCTGCTTCTTAGGGTATCGTAAGATTTTAATGCGAGATTTTTAAACCATTTTTTTTAATGTGCTATAACCTATCTCTTAGCTAATTTACACACTAGAAACTGCAGTGGTCCTTTATCAGGTGTTATGACAGTCCACTCTGGATCTGTTGGGTCTTCTTCAATTGCCGAGCTTGTACTAGATGAATTTCCAGGTGAATCCGGACTGCTGGGATCTTTAGTGCGAAGGTTTTCAACTGGATTGTAAATTTCATGGTGATGCGAAATTTTTAGCATTTCTTCATCCAATAATGGAAACACACGTGGTTCATAAGGTGGAATATATACATCTTCGATTTCTTGAAACTTAGTTTCTTCACTGGATTGTTCATGTTTTGAAAAGATTGATGCACGTTTCCTTTCTAAGCGAGATACAGAGGTTGTACAGGCAAACGATTGGGAATCATCAGATAAAAATGAAAGTGGAATAGGAGTCTCAGGAAGAGATATTGCAGGAGAATAAGGGCCCCCTGCAGGCCCAGAATTAGAATCCTGACCCAGGACATCTGGTTGATGAGGTGATGGTGGGTTCTGGAGTATTGGCACCACTGCTATCTGCTCTACTTTCAAATCGTCCTCTAAATCGCTTGTCCATGTGATGGAAGGTGTAAAAATCCTAAAAATTGCTTCTTTTCCTCTTCTTCACACCTCTGATGTCGTATCAGAAATGATTCATCTGAGATATCATCTGCCTCATTCTCTTCAATTTTGGTAGCATCATCTTTAGGAGCTGGTGGAATATCCTCAGCAATTCGCCACTTTGGTGTTAGGATTTCTTTATACTGCAACTTTTCTACTCTTGTAGAAGATCCAATACTATATGGAATAAATAACTATATTATTAATGTCAAAAGCATTCTCTCCTCTTCTTTTTCTGTTGATTTCTTGAAGTAAATTTGATCTTCCAGATAGAGTGCCACCTGAATAATTATTTAATGATATTCCATCATCAATAAATGAAGAAGGAGATGGCACTGGTGAACCTAGATTAGAGCTCTCACTTGATTTCACTGTGTTCTTCAACAATGTCAAATTCTCTTGGCTGCTTGGTATGTTTGTTTCCACCGTATTTTCTGCATAATTTGGCTGAGGAAAGAAGTGTCTGTGCTGCATTTTTAGCAAGTTTGCAGCTGTGTTTTCGTGCTGGGTCACTAAATTCCTTTGCTTTTGCAGAAAGCTTCAGTTTCTTTCTCACAGAGGCTCCAAGTTTAGCTGTAGAATGATGGGGATCACTAGCCTTTAACAATGACTCAAAATGAAGAGCCAAAGGTATATCATGTTCAAAGGATAACACAGGATGTAAACATGGATCCAAAAGTGCTATCCTTTCAAGAAGAGGCATGGACTTCTGAATCCAGAGATTGAATGTTGTTGTAAAGTCCTACGCATAAAGCACAAGGAAGCATTTCTGACTGACAGCTGCAGTTACACCGAACTGTAGATAACCTAGCAGCTTTGCAACTCACTAAGTGCAAACCCATTGTCCTCAAAAGCTTTCGTTTCCTGAAATTTTTCAACTGCAACGTCCTACTAACATGCATACACCTTCCACTTCCTACCTGGAACCTCGCTCCAGGTAGCCATTTGCAATTTTGGGCAGGTATTTTGTAATGAGGGAAGATCCTGCAGTACCATGAAGGTTTAGGGTGTCTACACTTGTCAGTAAGGACAGTTCACTCAGCCTTTCTAGACTGCATGGTGTCTTAACTTCTTTGGCACCAGAAAAAAAATCAGTTTCTTCTAAAGGAACAGAATCATCCAGCACAAGTGGGCTTTTGGAAGCCCTTAACTGACGATATATTCCATTCTGCTGTCTTATACAATATTCAGGTTCATAAGGTTAGTTTAGTTCATTACTTAAGAATTAGTTTGGATCCCTTCAAGGGTTGTTGTCTAGTGTTTTCATTACTGTTCATAGTTAACAGAGTAAATAAACGAAAAATGTCATTCCACTTGCTATGTTCTAAGCTCATATGTATTAAAGGCACACCATTTACATTTAGCTTTTTTTGCGCAGCAAGATTTGTTATCATGCTCTTTACTACCACATCGAGCACAGGTAGTAGAACCATGACAGGCAGTTTAGGCATGTCCATATCTCTGATATTTAAAGCATCTCAGTGAGTTAGGGATGTACATTCCTAACAGGACAGCTGAGATACCCTGCTTAAGTGTTAAGTTAAGTGTTAGGAGTTAAGTGTTTTATGAGGTGTTACTGTAATTTCTATTCCACCGATTGTTGTTGCTCTCAGTAATTTCTCGGAATGTTGCTGACACAATGTTTCCACAAGGACATCACCAGAACGCAATTTCGTCACAGTTTTGGGAGGTCCTGCCAGTCCTTCTAAACCTTTTTGAATAAAAGTGTGACATTTTCCCTATTGGTTTTTCACCTGTATCATGAATGATTAAAAATGTTGGTACATTTATGTTAGCATCATATATCTTTTGTTTCTTACTTCTGTTTCCATATGCTGTATCTTATCAGTACTTGGAGGGCCCCTGAAACATTTGAGGATGAAGGATTCATGCTCAAGAAGTTTTTGGTTTGGTGCCAGAGCTTCCCACTCACCAGGGAGCCACACACGGACACCCACTGCCTGGTAAGCAATGACTGCACTCAGGAATGGTGCACCAGGGCTACCCTGGATGCTATACTGGCACTACAGCAAGCCTAGGATCCCGACCGTTGACCCTTGCAGGCAAGCCCACTAGCCGATTGATCCTGGCTGGGCTATCCAGGCCTGTCTTGCAGAAGCAGGGGCCAAAGTAGTGCAAGACTACTAGGATCCCCCTTTCCGGATGTCCATGGGTTGCACAGCACGGCAAACATGGCAGCAGGACGTTGGATCCCAGTGATGGTGGTCTGGAAAAAAGGATAGTGAAAAAGACTCAAGAGAAGTAGAGCGAAGAATACGGGAAGAAAAGCAAAGAAAAAGAGGAAGAATGAAAAGGGCCAGTACCATCACTGGGAGGTCTCTTCCACCACGAACAGGTGCCCCACATGGAGGGGACATGGCAGAACTCAGAAAACAACTGAAAAACATTTAGGTTAAAATCAATATAAAGGCAATATTTTGGGAAAATAAGTACTTCTTTCTGAACTACTATTGACAGTCATATTCTGCATATTCCATCACTGGGTAAGAAATTAATGCTGTCTCCACCATGTATATTATTTTATTTTAGGTTGCTGTGTTACAATTAATTGGTTACCTGGCAGTATGACTGATGTGATAAGAATTCCAAAAAACTATTAACAGAATTGGTATCGTGTAAATGAAACTGATTATTAAACTGAAACTCTTCCTCTGATTTTTTTTTACTTGTAAACTAAAAGTTCATACTCATCACAGATGAGCAAAAGAATGTATTTTTCAAAACCTGCTAATATTAAAATACTAGTAAGCAAATATTACACTGCAATCTCAAATATTAAGAAATTTCCTAATATAATAAATATAAATCAGAAAAATCTGTTACAAAAATCATTAAATAATATAATAGAATATAACATTGTATAAGACAAAGTTCATCCTCAAATACTATTTCTACAGAATAATCCTGTAGAAATGTTTGCATCCATAACACTAGGCTGCCTGAGAAAGATCATTATAGGTCTGATTCTGGTTGCCAAATAGGGAAACATTTTTCAAGATCTTTCTACTGCTGGTTCCTGAGACATTTGATATCTGGCACAGGCATTTAGGGTTTTCTCCCACAACCTAAGGATTTTAATTCTGTATCTCAAAAACTTACAGTAGAGAACTTGCACCATTATAGACATTCTTGTAAATAGGCTGGTTGCCAAATAGGGAAACATTTTTCAAGATCTTTCTACTGCTGGTTCCTGAGACATTTGATATCTGGCACAGGCATTTAGGGTTTTCACCCACAACCTAAGGATTTTAATTCTGTATCTCAAAAACTAACAGTAGAGAACTTGCACCATTATAGACATCTGGGGTATACCAGGTCCCTTGCAGCTGTAAACTGTCCTACTTTAGCTAAACAGGCAGGACAGCAAATGTCAAGATTTCGGAACACAAAGACTACATCCGGTTTCACCAGTACAGACACTCTGGGCTTGCAGACCATGCTCTGGATACCAGCCATAGAATACGTTGGAAGAAAGCCACGTTAATACACTGCAACAAATTTAAATATAAAAGATTGTGCATGGAATCAGCCTCAGCTCTAAAAAACTTTCCAAACCTCAACAAATTTGAGTGCATAAGACTGCCCCAAATTTGGGAAGCTTGCATTCTTGAGAACTTCAGCCCAACAGCCAAGACAACCCAATATAGCCTGCTAGGAGGGAACCTTTAGGACTCTAGGAACAACGGTAATTTTTTCTCTTCTGCTTCATTTGCTTTTTGTAGTGCTTGCATGCACGTGTCATAGTTGTATGTTCCCATGAAGATGGCAATGTGACACTGCTGAAATATAGGATTCATTTTCTTAAATTAAATCTAGCTTAACGTAATTTATAATTTTTTTTTTTCCACTAGAGGTCATGCCAGTAGAATAACATGTGATCAAATCATTGTTTCTCTAGCTTATCTTTGTAATGTAACTCAGCTTGTCTTGTATATTTGCGTATGCTCCAGATGATGGTCTTGATATGAAGATCGAAACATCGGGATAATAAAAATAGTTATAACACGGTTCTAAAATCCATAAATGCTGATCACCATGTAACACTAAAAGAAAGGACCGAAATATAGGAGGTATTTATTAAAGTTTCTTTTAATTAATATTCCAGTATATGTTGTAAATTCCTTCTTCTTCTTTGAGTGCCATCTCCTATCGGAGGTCGGCGACCACCTTGGCAAATTTTGAGCGATCCTCAGCTATTCTGAGCAGTCTCTCAGAGTTCATACCAGTCCACTGTCTGATGTCTGCCAGCCAAGATTTTCTTTGTCTTCCTTGTCCTCTTCTTCCATTTATCTTCCCTTTTATAATCAATTGAAGTATCTTATATTTTTCATTACGAAGTAGGCGACCAAGATATGCAGTTTTCCTTCTTTTTATGGTATCTAAAAGTTCACGTGATTTCCCCATTTGTTCCAGTACTTCCTGATTGGACGTTTTTGCTGTCCATGGGATTTTTAACATTCATCTGTATAACCACATCTCAAAGGCTTCAAGTGTTTTTATTGATGTTGTTTTTAAGGTCAAGTTTCTGCACCGTACAGCAGTACAGACCATACATAGCATTTAACCATGCGTACTCTAAGCTCTAAGTTTAAACTGCAGTTACACAGTGTTGATTTCATCAAGAGAAAATTTTTTCTTGCCATTTCAATTCTAACTTTTATTTCCATTTCTGGTTTGCAATCTTCATTTAACCAGCATCTGAGATATTTAAACTTTGCCACTCTTTCTATTTGTTTCCTATTTAAAGAAAGTGCTAAATTAAGAATTGGTTTCTTACTTATGAATTTAGTTCTGATGATATTTATTTTTAATCCCATTTTTTCACTCTCTTCATTTATTAGTTCCAAAAGATTTTGAAGATCTTGAATATTGTCAGCCAGAAGAGCTGTATCATCGGCATATCGGATGTTACTGATGATTTCACCATTTACACTAATCCCTTCCTTTCTTCCTTCCAAGACTTTTTGAAATATGGCTTCTGAGTAGATGTTAAAAAGAAGAGGTGACAGCACACATCCTTGCCTTATTCCTCGTTTGATGTTAATGGAGTCTGTAATAATGTCATCAACTTGAACAGATGCCTTTTGGTTCCAATATAAGTTTTCAATGATCCTGATGTCTTTACCATCTAATCCGATTCTTTTTAATAGTACAATCATTTTAGCATGATGGACTTTGTCAAATGCTTTCTCGAAGTCGATGAAGCAAACGAATATTTCCTTGTTTTGGTCAGTACATTTTTGAAATAAGATCTGAGAACAGAAAAGGGCCTCTCTTGTTCCCAAGCCATTTCTAAAGCCGAATTGGGTATCACTGATGGTGTCTTCACATTTTCTGTATATTCTTTTTTTGAATTATTTTCAGAAACAAGTGTTCTCTGCCAGGTTGGCAGGAAAACGACCCAGAGGAAGACCAAGATATAGGTGGATTGATACGGTACAAAGTGCCTTAGATGATAGAAATATAAGATCTGATAATGTTGGAGTCTTGATAAGTAACAGACTGATTTGGAGGAAAATTGTAGATAGGAAGTTAGTAATGATGTAATTTTTTCATGTAGTACTGTCATATCCTGTACACCCCTTGAGGGTACATGGCAGGAATTTGATGATGATGATGATGATGACTCATTAGGCTGATCATTCTATAGTCATTACAAGTTTTTGCATTTACTTTTTTAGGTAGCATGATGAAGGTCGACTGTAACCAGTCTTGAGGGATTATGCCTGTATCAATATCTTATTAAATAGCTTTACTAATATGTTAATATTGTCACCTTCTAATAACTTTACTATTTCTGCTGGTATTCTATCTGGTCCTAGGACTTTACCATTTTTAGCTGAGTTTAGTGCACATTCTACCTCTGATCTTAGAATGCATGGACCTTCCATGTGTTCATAAGTATTTTCTGGGTTCTGTCTGTTATCACTAAAGAGTTCTTCTATATATTTCACCCTTTCTTGTATTTTGTCATCCTTTTTGGATATAATTTCTCCCTTTTTGTTTCGAAGGATACAGAATTGTTTTTTCTTACATATACCTGAGGTCTCTTTCATATTTTTGTGTAGATTAAAATTGTCATGCTTTTCCTGTAGAATTTCTATTTCTTTACATTTTTCATTCATCCAGATTTCTTTTGTTTCTTTGATCTTGTGTTTAATAATTTTCTGAACTTTGTATATTTTGTTGGATTATGATTTTTATATGATCTGCATTGATCCATGAGAGAAAGAATTTCATCAGTCATCCAACCTTTCTTTTTTACTGCTCTATTAGGATATAAGGTATTGGTACATTTCAATTTGTCCCACGATTCATCAATCCTCATGATGTCATCATTCTTGATATGTGCTAGCTCTTGATTCAGATCCTGACTCAATTTGCTTCCTATCTCTGTGTTTTTTAATTTTCCCAAATCAAACCTTTTTTGTTGATGTTTCTTAAGTATAGCTTTCAGTCTAAGTTGTAACTCTGCCACCAGTAGGTTATGATCAGAAGCAATATCTGCACAATACCCTTTATAGAACTTCGAAATCGTTGATTAATTAGCAAGTAATCAATCTGGTTTCTGACTATATTCCCATTATTATCCTGTGGTAATCGCCAAGTATACAATCTTCGAGGTGGTAGCTTAAACCATGTGTTTGTGATTATTAGCTCCTCTTCCTGGCAGAATGGAATAAGACGGTCACCTCTCTCATTTCTTGTGCCCAGTCCATGTTTGCCAACTACATCTCCACTTCTACCTTTCCCAACTTTAGCATTGAAATCACCCATGACTATGTTAATATCATGCTTTTTTGTGTTTTTCATTAGTTCTTTTAATTGATCATAATATTCTTCAATCTCAGTATCACTCTTGTCAGCAGTAGGGACATAGACCTGTATAAGATTAACATCTAGTGGTTGTCCTTTCAGTTTTAATAACATCATCCTATCTGAGTAAGGGATGAAACTCAACAGTGACTTATTGATATCTTTGTTTAATATTATTCCAACTCCGTTTTAATGGTTTTTTTCACAACTTCCAGAGTGATACATTGACTTGAGTTTTGCCTGATCCTGGCCACCTAACTTCACTCATTCCTAAAATTCCAATTTCAAGTCTTTTCATTTCTTTGATAGCATTTCTTAGCTTACCTGTTTCATACAAGATTCTGACATTCCAGGTTCCTAGTTTTGCTGAGCACACCATGTTGAGCCCGGGGATTCTTCGCACCCCTGTCCCATTTAAGGGACGCCGGTAACTCAGGGCCATTTGTGTAGATTTGCTTGCCATGGTGGTTAGTCTGGAGAGAGAATAGAGCAGTAGTTTCTCCATTTGCTTTCTGCTCTGCAGTATTACAGATGTACACAATAAACTGTATTGCCATCTGCAATTTTCTAATCACAAGCTTTACCGTCATCATGAGACTTCAACCTTGTGTCAGTACTGACAAAGCTGCTTCCCTTTGTCAGAGGATTGAATCCTTTATTTTTCCTTGTAAGGAAAAATAAAGTAGGGGCCCTAACCAGGTACTGACAGCTGGAGCCAGCTGAGCCCGGGTAAATTCCTTAAATAATTTAATAACCATTATAGACAATGTGAGTGTTAGGGTTTAGGGCCATGAGATAGCTCAAGTTGTCTACCACTTACTTTCTCTCCCCCTCCCCCCACCTTCCTGAAAAAAAACTTAATTCATTGATAGCGTGAGCTAACTATCAGTGAAGACTAGAGACTGGTTAGCTACCTGTCTTCAAAAGAAGTTAGTTAGGGACAAAAGGAGCTTCACATACACCATTTGGAGAATAAATCCTCTAATGCAATGGTTCTCAAACTGGGTGCCGTGGCACCCTAGTTTGAGAACTGCAAGTATGCCACAAGGGTGCCGCGAAATTTTGAATCGTTTATTTGAAAAAAGCAAAATATTCAATTGCCACAAATAACTAAATCAAAAACAAAAAAATTATATATTTTGATTTTAATGGATAAGCGTATATAAAAATTATAATTTTTTGTATCACTCTTATATTATATCCTGGGATTTCATTAGATCACCGCGTGTCGTAGTAACTAGATATGTGACGGCACATAAATACTAGGGAAAATGAACTAATGAATGGTTAGTTGTCCTGCTGTCTGTTTTAGTATTTCTTGTTCAGCGTGACAAGTATTATATATGATCATTTCCTCTAAACAAAAATCATGAGTCTTTTGTCATCGGTGAGAATAAATGAAGTATGATATTAAAGTCGTTAAATTCAGTGAGTAGAGGTTTTTCTTATTGTTATGTATTCCAACTATAACGAGAGACATTGTAAACAAATGTTTTTCCGTTTTCCATCTGGAAAAAAAATTATTTACTTGAAATAAATTTTAAAATAAAATATTAAAGTTACATATGCCCTTCAAAATCATGAATAATTTTGTCCTTAAAAAAAGAAGAAGTGAAGTTTCTGACGATCAAGAAATGTCTACTTGTAGCAAAGCTAATGAACCAATTCACACTAATAAATTATCAAAAACTGATACTTGCATTAATGAAGATTTGACTATTTTTAATGTTCAGCAACAAAAAAAAGCACTAATGAAACAACAGAAAACAGAAAGAATAAGTTCATGTAAAAAGGGAACAATGAAAAAGAATGTAAAAACTCGTTTATATCAAGAGAGCTATCTAAAAATGGGATTTACGTGGTGTGGTGATAAATTAATTCCCAGACCTAAGTGTATTTTGTGTGATTTGGTTCTATCAAATGAGGCTATGGTTCCTAGCAAATTATTGCGACATTTCTCCAGAAAACATGACAACTTGTCGAATAAAAATCCTGAATATTTCAAAGAGTTAATAAGATTACAAGAAAAACAAAGTCAAAGTTTTGTAAGAAAGTTTACAATTTCCGACCGAGTTCAAGAAGCGAGTTATTTAGTCACTGAAATAATTGCGAAGGAAATGAAGCCTCATACTAACGGCGAAACCTTGATTCATCTGGCTTGTTCAGCAATTGTGAGAACAATTTTTGGTACTGAGGCAGAAGAAGAAATAAAGATTCCATTATCAAATGATACTATGAGTAGACATATTAATGATCTGTCAGTCGATATTGAAAAGTCAGTTATAACCAAAATAATCAAATCAAAATTTTTCAGTTTGCAGTTAGATGAGTCAACTGATATCGGTGGTAAAGCACACTTGTTTTTACTCGATTCATTGAAGATGATAAAATTATCGAAGAATTTCTATGCTGCAAGAAATTCGAAAAAACTATGACCGGAAAAGATTTTTTTGATATAATGAACAAATGTTTTAATACAAATGGTCTATCTTGGAAAACTTGTGTGGGTATATGTACAGATGGTGCATCTTCTATGGTTGGAATTACAAAAGGGTTTGTTTCCTTTGCTAGAAAAGAAAATGAGAACATTATAACAACTCATTGCTTCATCCATCGTGAATCATTGGTGGCAAAGACAATAGGCTTGGAATTAAAAAGTGTATTAGAAGAAATCATTCAGATGGTTAATTATATCAAGGCCAGACCATTAAAATCTAGAATATTTGCAGGACTATGTGAAGAGATGCAATCTCATTACAAGAATCTTCTTCTTCATACCGAAGTAAGATGGCTTTCAAAAGGTCGCGTATTGGATCGTTTTTTTGAACTTAAAGAAGAAATATTAATGTTTTTCCAAAACGAAAACAAACCAGAATTCTATAAATTATTACAAGATGATTTTTGGTGTTCCAAACGAGCCTATTTAACAGACATATTCGATCATCTGAACAAGCTGAACTCCAACATGCAAGAAATTAGAGTATTTTGACATCTACAGATAAAATTAAAGCTTTTAAAGATAAAATTGAGCACCAACAATGTAGAAATGTTCCTTAAAGTTGCCTCCAGAAAATGTAAGAACACTGATCTGTAAAAGCTTATTTACAGTCATTTAACATCGTTAGAAGAAAAAATTGACCATTATTTTCCAGACATTTCAGTCAATTTATACGACTGGATTCGAAATCCATTTGTAGAGTCAACATCAGTAATGAGTGAGTTAAGTCTTATAGAAGACTAAGAATTAATTGATATAAGTAACGATCGTACATTGAGACTGAAGCATTCAGAAATGTGTCTGAATTCATTTTGGATAACAACTATGAAGGGGTACCCCAATATAGGATTCAAAGCACTTAACATCTTATTGCAATTTTCTACATCTTATTTGTGTGAACTGGGTTTTTCTGCACTCGTAAATACTAAAACAAAGAAGAGAGAAAGACTAAAGGCCCTTGAAAATGAAATGAGAATATGTCTCTCAAAAACAAGGCCTAATATCAAAGAAATATGCAAACAACATATTTCATATTAAGTTCATATTTTATTATCTGAACCTTTATAATAGCTTTTGTTTTGTATGTTTTTGGGTTGTTTGAAAATAAACCAATTTAGTTTAAATAAAATCTGTTTTCTTTAAAACACGCTTTCCTTCATATCTTTAGTATCTGTAATATCAATTTATTTATGGGTTATATATGCGAGTCTTTCAGAATCAATTAATCGGCACTTTACTCTCCATAAAAAGCAAATAATACTAGGGGTGCCGTGAAATTTATTTATCGATTTTAGTGTGACGCCAGACAAAAAAGTTTGAGAACCACTGCTCTAATGCCTCTCTTTAAAAAACAAACTGTCTATAATCATATTATCATATTTACTCAAATATAACTTGCACTTTTTTTTTCCAAAATTAAAGCTAAAAAACTGTGGTGCAAGATATGTGAAGATTTTCAGAAACTAAAGTTTTCAGGAAAAAACTGAAAATGGGTATGATTTACCAAGAATATCCTATTCGTTATCGCTACTTCCAGCCTCAAGAGCAGTTTCCTTGTGTGCCCATTTACCCAAATAGCATCATCTTCTTTCCTATTATTTCAAGCAAAAATTACCAGTAATTTATAAGACTTGAGAGACATAATGAACACTCTTTCACGAATGACTATTGAGAAGTTAAAGCAGAGCGTGAAACAGACAACAATGGTAGGCCAGTAGAGATAGAGCAGATATGAAGATGTGCATATGATTGGTGCGGTATTGACAAAAGATTGTGCAACCCACAAGACAAGGCAACCAACAATTGTTGAGTTGAAATGCTAATTCTCTTCCACTGAATTCCATAATATCTGAAACTGCAATAACAACTTTCACTATATATTTCTTAGTTTTAACATGTTCACAATGAGGTGGTGTTTTGCCAGTTTATCGTTGCTACGGAACTTCTCATTACCGGCAGGCTCAACTCTCACAAAGTTTCAACCCTTTGGTTGAATTTTATTGCTGCTTGTTTGCATTCGAGCTGGCTGGCAAACTCGCACACACATTATATGGCATGTTTCAATTCGTGGTAGAATTTTATTTGAAGTTAGCCTTTGTGATCTGTCATAATGACATCAAAAATTTCAAATGCAATCAAACACTTATTTCATGTAATTGAAAAATTGGACAACAGTTTTTAGTTAGTTACTGTGTTTCTGGTGCAACATATGGTTTTGCTCGAGTCTATACAGCCTAGTTCTGTGGGAGGAGACATGCGAGTCATTACTTAGTGCCATTTTTATTCCAGCTGTTTCTAATTGCGCTATTTGTTAAGAAATATATTAGACAGACTGCAAATGTCTGTGTACCTCATTCAGTGATACAATAAAACTACTTGTTTTTCTTACATCTACAGTATAGTGGCTGTTGGGGAGGGTGTGTTGTTTACCGTGAGGAGCGAGTTATCGCCCTGACACGAACGTGTTTAAACTTTTTTCATGTGCAAGATATATACGAAACTTTTTAATTTCTTTTTTCGTAAACTAAAATCAGGGGTGCGAGTTATACGCGAGGGTGAGTTATATTCAAGTAAACACAGTAGTTTATTCAAATAATGGTCAAAAATGATTTTAATTAATATATAGAATTAACTTAAATGAACTATCTCAAAATACATATTTACCTGATATGCTGAAGTGCCTCAGTAGCAAGAACAAAATGCTCATTCTTTATTTTTGAAAAACTCTATAATAATAATAATAATAATAATAAAAATTCTGAAATAAATCTCAAACAAGTATTCATTTTAATTAATAATAAATTTAGTTTAATCCTTTATCCAAGTGTGAGCAAACAAATAATGCTTCTGGCTGGTATCTCCACTTGGGCCTGGCTCCCACTGAAGAGACCTCAATAAAGGTCGAAACTAGTCTGGGTAGTGGCCCTTCCCTTAATGCATAACATTAGATATATCCACAAGGAGATGTGTTTTGTATTATGGGAGATACCGAGTTAGGAGTGTTGGTAGCTTGCTCCACCTTTGCAAGGAGTCGCCCTGGTGTTGTACCACCTCATTACAGTCCTGAAGATACTTTCAGGTGCAAACTTTGTTTGCTCACACTTGGATAAAGGATTAAACTAAATTTATTATATTCTAACCAAGTGAAAAATAAACTTTCAACATCTTTCTCTAAATCCAGAGTAATTTATTAAAAAGGTGGCACACCATTTGACAACTCCTATAGGCAGAGATAACCTGCTAATGCTTCTGCCTGGTATCTCCACTTGGGCCTGGCTGCCACTGAAGAGACCTCAATAAAGGTCGAAACTAGTCTGGGTAGTGGCCCTTCCCTTAATGCATAACATTAGACATATCTGCAAGGAGATGTGTTTTCTATTATGGGAGATACTGAGTTAGGAGTGTTGGTAGCTTGCTCCACCTTTGCAAGGAGTCGCCCTGGTGTTGTACCACCTCATTACAGTCCTGAAGATACTTTCAGGTGCAAACCTTGTTTGCTCACACTTGGATAAAGGATTAAACTAAATTTCCATCTTTTCTAGGTTATCTCATTTATTTAGAAGTTTCCCAATAGTTTCCAGTTCAATATCCTACTTCAAGTGTGATAATGCGCTATAAAAATTTTTAATTATATATATATATATATTTATTTTTAATTATATATATATATATATATATATATGATGATGATGATGATATATAGATATATATATATCATCATCATCTTCCTTATACCCTCTTTTACCTTGCGGTGTCGAGGGTCATTGATCATCGGACCTCACTCCGTTTACAGGATAAGGTGGTCAGCCTTATGCCTTGGTGTATCCTATGGCATGTAGTGTTGAGTTCTCGAGGCCAGTTTTGCCTGCTTTGCAGGATGAAAAACCCCAGAATAAATTGGGGAAAAAACCCTGCTGTCCATGCCCAAGACTGGCTAACTTGGCTATGGCTGAGGAAGATCCTTCAGCTCCTCACGTTACCGACGAGAATCGAACCTAGGACACTCCTTCCCCAGGCATATGGTTGCGAAGCGCATAGCCACTAGGCTAACCGCGTGGACTATATATATATTTCTCTTAAGGGTTAAAGCCAAGTAACTGGGAGGAGACCTTCATTTTGCCTTTCATGAATGTGGAGAACAAATTGGGGCTTCTGACCTAATGTCCAATCCTTACCTTCACATGGTACACCCCATTAGTAGGTATCTACTGGGTAATGAATGAATGAATGAGGATGGGCTGACAACTTGGGGCTTAGCCGACCAAACTGTACTCTCTATTGGCTTAAACCACAAATGGTGCGACATGAGATTTCTTGCTGGCTGGGTAGTTGCTCAGTTAAACAGGACTTCCTGCTGTTCTGGTCAGGGAACCAAGGCAAACTGTGAAAAGTCAGCTACTGGAACAAGCTCTGACTCAACATCTATAAGAACAATAAACTCAATGCCAGAAGAACTGAAGATAGGAACCATCAATATAAGGAGCATTAATGGAAAGGAAATCGAACTTGCAGAAGAACTGGAAAAGTAGCATGCGGACATAATTGGCATTACTGAGACAAAGAAGACAAAAACAGGTGAGATCTTAATAATAAGTAGAGAATGTTGTATAATAATGATTATGGGAAGGAAGGGGTAGTGATAGCATTCAACATCAAACATGAATGTCAAGTTCCTTTCTAATATCTTCATTTTTAATGATTCTGTTATTGCTGCCATCTGTTTGCTCCCCTAATTTTTTTCAGAAGTCTCATACCTGTGGTCTATAGCAGCGCTTTCCAAACTGTGGGCTGCGGCCCCCTTGGGGGGGGCCATCAGTTTTGTTCAGGGGGCCGTGAAATAACGAAAACAAATTTAAAATGTTTTAAGACTAAGCGTGCCATGTCAAATGTGGTTGTAAGATGCTAAAAATGTAATATTTGCATTTGATTTTTGCGATATTCGCTGTGTATGTTGTGTATTGAATATAAATACAATAAATATTATAATAATATATGTCTGTATTACGATTTTTTTTTTCAATGGGGGCCGTGAAATATTTTAATTTTTCCTTTACATCTATAAGTTTGGGAAGCACTGGTCTATAGTCTTTGATGAAGTGCTTTGTTTATAACCCAACTCTCAATTTCATAATTTAAAACTGGTTTGAACACTGTCTTGTATACTGCTACTTTGGTGTTTTGTGAATGCCTTCACTGCTTGTTTCTTTTAACAGTTATTCAATTTAGTTAGAGAATCCTGGAGACTTGCACTAGCTGTGTTAAGAACATCATCTGCATAAAGCAAAGAACTAAGTTTGATATGTCTATTTCTAATATCAGGCCTAATGCAATTTTCTTTCACAATGTGATCCATATAGGTGATGAATAAGAGTGGAAATAATATGCACCCTTGTCTTACCCCTGATTTTACATCAAACCATCTTCCTGTATTTCCTGCAATTCTAACTGCTGACTGACAACTTAAATATAGACTATGTATTGCTCTGTATAATGTTCTATTTACCCCATATAATTGCAGTTTTTTGAAAAGCTTTTCTTTGGGCACCTTGTCATATGCCTTTTCCAGATATAAAACTTAAGAAGTACATATCTTTATCATATTTCCATGATTTCTCAACTATTTATTGTAAAGTGAAAATCTGAGACAACCTCTATTTGACCTGAACCCATCATGTTCTTCTCCAAGTTTCTCTTCCACAATCTTTCTCAATCTCTTTTCAAGTATGCTTGCATAAATCTTACCTGGAACACTTAGTAAAGAAATTCCTCTGTAATTCTCACTTTCAGCTTTATTTCCTTTTTTATAGATGTAAACTATGAGAGCTCTACTCTAATCATCCTTCTGGAATTTGTCCTTCTGATTAGGCCCTCTGAATTATGCAGTGTAGTGTAGCTATTGCAAAACTTCTGTACCTCCATACTTCAGCTTTCTGGTCAAATCATCTTATTCTGCTGCCTTTCCATATTTCAAGTATTCATATGTACTCCTTTTTGTATTCCTCTTGAAAATTTTTTAGTATGGTTCTGTCACTGCTTGTTTCTTTTAACAGTCTTTCAAAGTAATTACTCCAGACATCTAGGATATCCTTACCTCCATTTTCATGTTGTCTTTATCATCTTTGATTCTTTTTACATAACTCTTTCCTCCATTTCTAAGCTATTTCAATAGCCTCCAAAACATTTTGCACATTCCTGATATTTATCTTCGATATTCTTATCGAAGCCTTTTCATGACTTGTTTAGCTTTATTCACATATAGCTTAGCTCTCCAACATTTTTCTCTATGTATTCTTTTAGGACATCTGCTGACTAAAGAAGAAAGCACACTGAAAGTTCCTCATAAATAAGTCAGCAGATGACTTATTTACTAGGAACTTTCAGTGTGCTTTCTTCTTTTCCAGGACTGATTCTTTAACTTCTGGTGTCTACCACTGCATTCTTATTTTCTATTCTTGCAGACACCTTCACCACAATACCTCCCCAGCTGTGAATCAGTGTCTTCTTCAGTTTTCACACTCCAAGGTTGGGTTCTTGTTTTCAATCTGTTTCATTTTTTCTTCAATAATATTTGTATACTTGAGTCTACAGTTTACCTGTAAAAGCTGCTCAAATTTAATTGTTTTTAAAACTTTCTTACTTCCTGTTCTTTTCAAGTAATATTCACTTCCAATTTCAAATCCTCTGTACACTGTTGTATCCAAAACAAGCATGAAGATATCACTATCAACATTGAATAGTCAATGAAGCTTTCTTATTTCTTGTGTCTTCTCTCCACAAACTTGTGCACATCTTTATGTTTGGAACATGATGTTAGTAATGACTAGTCCATGTCTTGAACTGAAGTCTAGCAAACACGTACCATTATTATTAGCTTTGCCCCTTTCTTCAAATTTTCCCCAAACATTCCTATATTCCTGGTGATTCATTTCTTACTCTGCTATTCAGATCTTCAACAAGGACCACTTTTCCATTTTCTTTATCAGCTGCCTGTTCTAATGACTCGAAACATTCCTCCACTTCTTCTTTAGAAGAATCTTCTGTGGGACCATAGATACAAATAAGTTTCATTATCCATGTCCCCTTTTTGAAGTTTGCCCACATAACTTCACTTGTAATTGCCTTCCACTCAAGAAGTTTAGAAAGGAACTCAACATTGTTAGCATTCAAGAATGTTCAGCAGAACTAATCTACGGTGGTATGGTCACGTAAATAGAATGGGAGATCCAGAGGAAGGCCAAGGTCTAGGTGAACTGTTTCAGTCAGAAGTGCCTTAGAAATGTTAGAAATAACAATATTGGAGTGCTCACAAGTAATAGACTAATTTGGAGAAAAATTGTTAGGAGATTAATAATGTAAATAAGTTTACATTATGCTGTCATAGTAACCTGAACATTCCATGAGGGTACATATCAGGAAATTGATGATGTATATGTCTGATGCCACTTTAAATAACAAATGAAATTAATTTGTTATCCAGCAAATAGAGGGCAACTTGTTAGAACAATATCTCCTTTTTAGTTACAGACTGAACTGTTTCTGCAACAATTTGAGTGCTGTATGTTTACACAATTCTTCCTTTTCTGTCAGGAGAAAAGGTAACTGTCTAACTAAACCTCATTAAAATTGCATTAACAGTACCCAAACAAACATCCACACTCGCTGGCAATTTGTCTTTGAGTCATGGATGTGTGCTGAGAAAGAGTACAGATTTTTGAATGCTTTATTGGAGATGTATCCATTTTATAGCTACACAAAATGGATAAACCACTATGAACATCAACTTGTTTATACTATTAAAAATGTACAATGCTATTATTAAACATCATAGAAACAGTTAAAATATAGCACTCAACCAATATAGTGAACTAAAACCAAAACTGAAGCAAAAACCAAAAAACTTTATGAAAATTTGGCTTGTTTGAATTAATTTGTTTGCTACTGTAAGTTCTTGAACTGGTAATATTGGGTAGGTAGAAAAGGGAATTCTAAGTATAGTGAGGAGTTAGTCCAAAAGGAATACCTCCAAGATCCCATTTTCCAAAAACTTTTAATTTTGTCTTGTTTGCATTAGCAGTTAATCCATTTATCTTGCTGAATTTTTCCAAAATACCAAAACAAAACAAAAAAAATATGTATATGGAATCATTATCTTTAAAAGTGCCCACTACATCATTGACATATGATAATACCTTATTTTTCCTTCATAGTTGAAAGAACTGTTATTCCTTGCACAGCATGTGTATTGTTGACTTCCTGAAAGATAGGTTCAAGAACCAATGTGAAGAGCAATGGACTAAGAGTACTACGACCTTGCTTGACTCCATTTGAATTTTGACTGGGTGTGATAGGAACCCATCACCTAGGAGGCAGGCAGGTAGTTGAACTGACATAGGCTACTTTAATAATAGATAGCAGCTTTTTACCCACACCAATTTGCTGGAGGATATGGAACAGAAAGGGATGCCAGATATCAAATACTCGAGTAAGGCCTACTGATAGCACTGCCATTGGCTGCTTTTTGTATTAACTAAGCGGAATAGATTACATAGTAGAAACAGATTAAATTCTACTGCTTGGCCTGAAACTCGATACATCTGTGTGCTTTTAATTATGTATCTCATTCCTACTTTGAGCCTGTTATTGATAATGTGGAAATATATCCTGTAGTCAGTATTAGATAAATAGGTCTCTAGCCTAATAGAGCCTATAAAATAGGCCTCCAAAACCTAACAGAGATCATACCTTAATGATCTCTGTTAGGTTTTGGAATTAGGATGGTATGGCTTGCTACAAATTCACTTGGTGTGTGTCCTGATAAAAGAAAAGAACTAAACAGTATAATTAGAATGGGAAGAATAAAATCCCAGGCCTCACGGTAATGTTCTATCCCTAGACCATCAGGTCCTGGGGATTTTCTTGTCTGGCATTTTTTATAGGCTGTGGTAACTTCAGATAGTGTAATGAGTCTGTCAAGCCCATCTTGGATATGAAGAGGAAAGTCATTAATGTTCCAAGAGTTATAACTTCCCACAGTACTATTGTCTTCAAACAGATTATTATATTATTATAGTGTTTTTGAAAGGAGTTAAGGATGTCTTGAGTGGTGGACATGTCTTCACCATCAATGCAGATTTCAGTGGTAGTCCTTTCTTCATGGAATTTAGCAAATTGTCTATTGAAGAATGCAGCTGAAAGGCTATCTGCTAAGGACTGCTGTATTCTTACTTTAATTCTGCTTTACTTCTTGTTTGAATTTTAACCACACATCTCAGTTCCAGGTAACATTATTCCTGTTTGAACAGAGGGGCTTGAATTTGGTTGAAAAGATCAATGGAAAATTTGGTGGAAGTCTCCATGGTCTAGAACTGATCTCTACTTATTCCATGCAGCAGAATTTAAGTAGAACTGGATTATGGTCTGACATGTTGATGTCAAAATATTTTATCTGAATTATCGTATTTATAAGGGAAGAAGAGATATAAGCACAATGAACACGGGTACCAATACCTTATTTATGTACATGCAAGCCTGGAGATTAGGATTGTGAATCATCCATAAAGTGGGGTTAGGAGGAAACTCCACTTTTCCACTCCTGGGGGGTTTCCTCCTATTTTGTCTAATGTAGGGTTTTCAATACAATTCCAGTCTCCAGCTGCTGTGATGTAGTGGGCATGCCTATTGTTCACTATATAAATAGGGCTGCAATTCTTGGAAGATTTTTGTCAAGTGTTCCATTGAATGGAGCATAAACATTTATAAATCTTATTACACATCCAGAGTTTTCCAGTCTATTGTCAAGATTCTCACTTTCTGCATCACATAATATTACAGAATGACCCAAGAGGGCAAGAATAAGAACCACTACTCCAGCCCTGTTAAATCTTCCAAAGCTCCAATAAGAAAGAAGTGGATATCTATGTGTTAAAGTTTTTATATATTTATATCTGCAGAAGTATGTTTTTGTGGAAAAACAAAAACCTGATATTATGGCATAGCATAAGTTTCCATATAGCTTCTTGTTTAACTGCCTGTGGAATCCTTATATTAAATGAAGCAATGCAGAAAGGAGATAATATGATATAATTAGTGAAGTGTTTGTAGTAAGTCTTTAACTTTTAGATTTTGGATGAACCTGACGAGGTCTTCAATCTGTGAAGGAGCAGCTATTTTCCAGTTTTTTAGTTGCATTCCATTATTTCAATTTCATGCCTATTGTTCTTGATTTGGAATCTAGTTATTTTCTTTTTATGTAGATGATTTATTGAGGTCTCATGAGTGGGAACCAGACTCAGAAGAGATACCCAAGTTGAAGTAATGCGGAACTCATATATTTCCCATATACAAGTAGTCCAAAGGTGTCACACTTTATTACTAAAATATTCTGGATTAGAGCTAGTTGTTGAAAGTTTTTTCACTAGGTTATTCTATAAGTTAAAGATGCCAAGAAATTATATTCTTGGTTTGAATGCACTTTGCATTATGGGATACTAAGGCAGTTGATGTGAAGTCACCTAGCCTCTATATGCAAGTAGCCCAGTTGTGAAGTTATTTTACCCACAAACTTTGTTTGCTTACACTTGGATAAAGGATGAAACCAAGAATATAATTCATCATGAAGGTTATTTTCTTGATCATAAATTAGTAAATAATAATATTTTTTGGTTTACCGATCAAGTGTTGATCAATTTT
Organism: Typopeltis vanoorti; assembly: GCF_054136105.1. Taxonomy (NCBI): domain Eukaryota; kingdom Metazoa; phylum Arthropoda; class Arachnida; order Uropygi; family Thelyphonidae; genus Typopeltis; species Typopeltis vanoorti. The sequence continues at coordinate 63,754,563 of NC_143551.1, forward strand.
ATTAACTGAACCAACTAGTTTCGCCACACTTATCTGTTGGCATCTTCAGGGCTTACATAGAGGTTTAAACAATCTCACAATTATGTGTAACTGAAAACTGACAAGAATAACTGTAAAAAACTGACTAGAATAATTACAAATAAAATAGTATCGAACGTGAGTGAAAAACGTATCGCGTGTACAAGATCAGCTAGCTGTTGCTGAGGAACTTTCTGTAGTTTGTATTAAAGTTCATTTCTTCCGTTTTTAAGGTTCTGATTAGGGTTTTCCATATCTCTGGGAGTATTAGGCCTTAATTTCTGTTAAGGTTGACAGTAGAACGGGCGACTGTGGCTGCCTCTTTGAAAATTCTTGAATGGTAATCTTCCTCTATGTAAGGGGGAAGTGTGGCGAAATTAGTTGGTTCAGTTAATAAAATTGATCAACACTTAATCGGTAAACCAAAAAATATTATTATTTATTCAAGAATATAATTTCTTGGCATCTTTAACTTATAGCAATACCAAATGAAAAAACTTTCAACAAGCAGCTCTAATCCAGAGTATTTTGGTAATAAGGTGTAATTTTGAATACTTGTATATAGCAATATGTGACTTCTGCATTACTACACACTTGGTATTTCTTCTTGGTCTGGCTCCCACTGATGAGACCTCAATAAAGGTTGAAACGAGTCTTTGCAGTGGCCCTTTCCATAGTTCATAGCATTATACATGTCTGTAAGGATATGTGCCTTCCATTATGGAATACTAAGGCAATTGATACGAAGTCGTTAGTCTATATACAAATAGCCCAGTTGCGAAGTTCAAACTTTGCTTACACTTGGATAGAGGATGAAACCAAAAATAATTTCTTGGCAATTTTAATTTATAAGATAAAAACTAGCTTCATTGCAATTGTAGTATTTAAAAAAAGAAAAAAGAAAAAAGTGACCTCCAACTATTGGACTATTTGCACACCCAAAGAATATTACTTACCTGCCACTTAATAGTAAATTGAAATTCATGCAAAATTTTTTTTTAAAGCAATGGATACCAATTTTTTCATAATAACTTAAGCTTAAATTTCCTCATGTCAAAACTCAAAGAGGGTATTTATTTTTTTATTTTTTTTTTATTAGTGCACAGATAAACTGATCAAAGATGATTTTAATATTAAAGTAGATATTTAAGATGGTACATCAAAATCTTGTAATTAAATATTATATTTAAACTGATTTCGTTCAAATAATTATGTCTGGTTAAAAACATTGTAGATAACAGATGTATGCTCTGAAACGGGGGGGGGGCTTTGATATCCTGTATGCACAGGCATGTGAGGATGCTCATATCACGCAATTCACTGGTAATGTCACTGTCTTAAAACTTCGAAACTACCAACATGGATATCTCTCACGTATTCCAGAAAATACTTTAGGAAACAAAAAACATTGCTGATTGCAAAATTCTGAACAAAAATGTCACAGAATTGGATGTACCATCTTTTTCCCTCTTCTTACATGTCACTAAGTCTTGTGTGATGTAATCATCCAGTTTATTTTTTAAACACGGTATGCATCAGCTTATTTTATTCTTATACAGTCAACTCTCACTATAGCAAATGCCATCATAACAGTCTTATTTATTCATTCACCACAAAAACTATCCAGAAGCTCTAACCTGAAACTTCTTAGGCACAATGCTATTATAAAGGAAATTCACCAGAGAAGACTATTTCTGTCAATAGCCACAGTAAACTATGGCTGTTGTACAGCGTACTATCATAGCAAACTATGGTGGTATTCTGTGTGTAGAGATGCATGTTTTGGAAATTAAGGAGATGAGACTGGGACAAGAGACATGGTAAAACAATGGAGAAGAGTGAGGAGATACTAGGTGACACAATAGTGTCAGAGCCATAGCATTTAGTTGGGAGGTGAATATCATCATCTGGTGAGAGACCACATTGCCTTATTGGAGGCTTGAAAAAGTTCCATGTAAAAAAATAAAAATTTTTTTCATGGGTGGGAGTCACAAAAAAATCATGTAAGAATTTAGCTTGCAGAGCAGTGCAAATACTAGTGGAGTACCAACTTGACTGTTAAAAAGCAGCAAATATGTGAACTTAATATCCCTGAATTGGAAGACAAGCTGACTTACTCCAGTCCAGTGGAAAGAACTGAACTTTCAAGTTTTCATGAGTAACACCAGCATTTCCTCCAGAAGCAAAATTAAGAGTCCCTTCTTATCCTTGATGGGGATTACAATTTCATGTTCTCAAAGTGTGATGAAGTAACAAAAAAAAAATATAAATAAATAAAATAATAATAATTTAATATTTTCAGCAAAATTCTTGCTAATGTATAAAATTAAACAGGGATAGGAGGAATTTTAATAAACTTACAATAAGTATGTCTAAATTTACCATCACATTTTAAAAGTTTAACCTTACCTGTCTATGTTGTTCACTAAAGATGTCTTCAATGGCAAGCCAAAATTTTCTGAAACAAAAGTATACAACTTAATATTTCAATATGATTATATATACAGTTGATTTTGAATAAAATGGGTTTGAACTGTGCAGGTTCATTTATATGTGTGTTTTTTTTTTTAAATAAATATATTGGAAATTTTTTTAGAGATTGACAATTTGAAAAAACTTGCAGACAAACTGCATAGCTTAGAAATATCAAAAACATTAAGAAAAAGTTAGGTATGTCATGAATGCATAAAATATATGTAAGTACTAGTCTATTTTATCATTTACTGCCATAAAATATACACAAATATATTACAAAAAAAGTTAAAATTTATCAAATTTTATGCACACAAACACTCACAGACTGTCCATGGCCATTCACAGTCAAGAGAAATGCAAACAAACTTAAAGATGCAGTATTAAATCATAACTGCATAAAATACTTATTAATTAGTTAGATTAATTAGCATAAAATTAAAAAATTGTAATGATTCATTCATTAGTGTATTGGCTAGGCTACTACGAAGCAATCATATTGCTGCTTCTTCATTATCAATGTATGAATCGTTATACCTGTAAATAAATATGAATAATTTCTTTTTCACATTATCTTTTCATTTTTGATGTCTAATGCTAGTAATACATATAACATCTACAGTGTTTTGTTATCATATAAGACAATATTGATGTAAGTACTGACAGACATACGATTCATCTTGTAAACTCATGGTATCGATAAATAAAGTACAGCTGTAAATGTATTTTCACTTTCCTATGATTTTATGTAATAACATTTTCTTTTCTCTAGCTTACTTTATTGTAAGAATACAGTATATAATACATACATACCATAGAAAATGTGTTAATTGACTATTTATGTAAGCTATTAGTTAAGTTTTTGGGCAGTCAAAAGTTATGCATGGATTTTCAAACAATGGGGGGGTCAGCGTCCCTAACCCCCACTGGTCAACTGTATTACTTATCTAATAAAGACATATACAGACATTATCTATAGATATGTACTTTGGTTAACCATCTATTCACTTGAGCAGATATAAATGAAATGTCTTCAGTGACAACATTAATAATGTATTGTCCTACTTAAGTCTATAATGAGTCTTCATGCAATATGCATAATAGAATTTCCACTAATTTTTGGCATAAAACTGTGCTCTGCTCTTTTTTTAAAGCATTGCTAATATCAGTAATCCTGGCCACTGTGTTTACAGTCACCATATTGAGATAAAGAATTATAATTCTTGCACAATAATTATTGTGTTGGAAGGTTTAAGGTTGGTACTCTAAAATTTCCACAGTGAAGGCTATACACTGTTCAAGACATTGATATATGATCTAGCACAGTGCTTCCTAAACTTCTGGATGCCAGGGCCCCCTTTGGAAAAATTTAAATATTTCACGGCCCACTCAAAAAATAATCGTAATAGACATATATTATTATAATATTTATTGTATTTATATTCAATACAAAACATACACAATGAATATTGCAAAAATCAAATGCAAATATTGCATTTTTAGCATCTTACATACACATTTGACATGGCACATTATCTCATATTTTTATATAGATAGATATATTGTTATTGTACATTTGCCGTACAAGCACATAAAAGAAGTTTAATAACAATTTAATGTGATAAATGTGATTCAATACTGCTACACAAAAAAGTCAATATCAGGTGAAATATTTGAAACTGCAATTCTTAGATTTCTGCTTTGAAATGAAACTTATACGAATAAGCATATATTTACTAATATTCATTAAGCGCCGAAATATGCAGGAAGCAAAATTTGTGAACCCACATCAATGTGTGATTTTTTTCCATTAAAATATAAAAAATAACAAAAAAGAAATAATCAATAAAAATTAAATAAGTTTCTTTTAAGACAAAAAAAAACCAACTTCGTCTTAAAACATTTTAAATTTGTTTTCATTATTTCACGGCCGCTTGGGGGGCTGGGGCCCACAGTTTGGGAAGCGTGGATCTAGCAGTCAGATCCCATGCTAAAATCAGTGGACCTAATTGATGCAATGAAAAGCAATTCGAGATCACCATATTATGCTGCCCTGCCATACATTCAGGCATCCTCCATGTCAAACACATCTATACTGAAATGCCATATAACATAAGTTGTCACTCCATTAAACTGATTTCCATTGCTCCATGGTTCTGATTCTGTGTGTGTCTTGGTCCATGCCAATTCAATTATGTATACTCATTCTGTTAAAGATTAATAGATTGCAGCTCTTTTGTGAAAAGACATGGTGGGTAGCTTTCTATGGTTGTGGAAAGAATTGTGGTACTGCCTGTGCCCCACTCCTATCTCCGAATGCAGATTCTTGAGAAACCTGAGAGAGAGAGAGAGAGATGTAATCAGCCTTCTTGAGGAGTGTCAATGTTTTAAGGCTTATCTGGTTATATCTTGGCCTGCAGTTACCTGATACTTATTTTTACAGCAGGTTACCATGTGTGGACTTGGAAATGTTTAATTGCTAAACAATAGCACATAAATGTTATTTGGGAAAATAACTATCATTTTTCTCTGAAATGATGTGAATTTTTTTCCATGCATGTATCATAAGCATACAAGATTGAAATGACAAAGCAAACCACTAATATTCTCCATAGGTTACAAAATATTGCATAGCTGGATTTATTTTCTTGAAGTCTGATGGGTGTCCACCAATTTCTGGTGACTGTGTGTATCTCATAATAATAATACAGCCACTGATTTAATTTAAACTCCTTCAAATAGTTCCTTTCTATGTAACCCCTTAAAAATTTGAGAAATACACATGAAACAGAAAAAATCCACTAAGAATATATATATAAGGCAATTATGATCATTTGCAGTGCTCTTGTCATTTTGTAAGAATTATTAATATCAGAACTCCATGGAGTTAAGACATTGCAGGAGATCCATACTCTCACAAAAAGATCATTACTGATTTTGTGTGAGTATGGAGTATATGAGTATTTACTGTGCTGTAAACTCATTGAATTTCTGCACTGACCACACTCTCAGAAAATGCATTCCACTCACCAACCACTCTCCATGCAAAGAATCAACTCCTAGCTCACACCATCCTTACATAGCTTACAAGAATGGCCTCATTTCATTCTCTCTCTCTCTCTGATCTGCAAAAAATCTCCTCCATATTAATCTGGCAACAACTCTACACCAACTTGGCTCTGTAAACTGCATTTCCTCAATCTATTTTCATGTCCTGCATTCCAGAGATTCATTATACCAACTTAGTGAATCTTCACTGGATCCTCTAAGATATCCTGGTCCCTTTGAAAACTAGGCAACCAGATCTGCACACAGTATAAATTAAAGTTACCAAGCAATTGTATTCTTGGTTTCATCTTTTATCCAAGTATGAGCAAACAAAGTTTGCACATGAAGTAACTTCATGATTGAGCTACTTGTATATAGAGGCTAATAACTTCACATCAACTGCCTTGGTATCCAACAATGCAAGGCAAATATCCTTACAGACATGCATTATGGGAAAGGCTATTACTTAGACCAGTTTCGACCTTTATTGAGGTCTCATCAATGGGAGCTACACTGCAAAGAGATACCAAGGTTGAAGTAATGCAGAAGCCATATATTTCCCACATGCAAGCAGTCAAAAGGTGTCACACCTTATTATTAAGATACTCTGGATTAGAGATAGATGTTGAAAACCTTTTAACATCTATCTCTAATAGACATCTGTTCAGATGTTGAAAGTTTTTTCACTTGATTACATTATCAATTAAAGATGTCAAGCCCAGTTGTGAAGTTACTTCATGTGCAAACTTTGTTTGCTTACACCTGGATAAAGAACGAAATCAAGAATATAATTTCTTGGCATCTTTAATTTATACATAACCAAGTGAAAAAACTTTCAACATCTGAACACAGTAGTTAGTTCACATGCATTTTGGTCAAGGCCTTATAGAAGGGAACAGTAACCTCTTTGTTTCTATATATCAGGATCCTCCTCATCATTGCCATAATCTGTTGTGATGTTCTCACTCTTTTAGCGGTATGACCCCTAAACTTCAAGTTTTTTTGTCACAGATCTCTCGTCTCTTCTACCTCCTTCAAAATTTCTCCATCAACTGTATACTGTGCATCCTATCTTTGCTTCCAAAATTTTAAACTTACACTTGCAACATTAAACTGAAAGCTCCACTTGCACAGTTTATTTAGATCTTTCTGTAAAGCTGAAACATCTGCTCTACTTCTCATAGTTCTTCCCAACTTTGCATTATCTGTAAATAGCTGCATATTTCCAGTTAAGCCTCATGCTGAAGTTTAAATATCCATACCAGATCCAGTTAAGTCTATCCTAATATCATTAACATGTAAGTTAAACAATAATGGTCCCAAAACAGATCCTCTGCAGCATACAAGCACATACACAACCCACTGAAACTGATTTGACAGCCAATCACCTATCCAACTTGCTAGTCTTATCTAATACCACCTGTTCTAGTTTATTTATTTTCTTGTTATGTGTCAATCTATCAAAGGCCTTTGAAAAATCAGCTGCTGTATATAAGTATCCTTATTAGTAAATTTGTCACCATGTTATGTTACATAAGCAGAACTTTCCCTCAAACTTTTGCTGATCATCACAGAGAATACTGAAATTATCAACCTAACTAATATTTTCAAGATTAGCAATTCAACTGGAGACTGCAATCCCTAAGTCACACATGACATGGAAGTTTTTTCTATAAAAGCAATAACCTAACATAAATCATACATTTACTTACTTGAATTCCTAATAATCTTCTCCACTCTCCCAGTACCCATGATCTTTTTTAAACAAGTTCTCCTTCCAGTTCACTGTGGAGGTCACCTCCTCTTAGTAATTCAGATTGCAATCTTGTGCAAATTTCATAACTAGAATGCCCTTCCTCCAACTATTCCCAATTCTGTCTTGACACTACAAAGATACCAAGTCAGATCATCTCCAGAACTTCTACTCTTCCTCTGTTCTTCTAACTCAAACGCCTACTCTGAGTGCATCACAGAAATTATCCTCACTGGAATGAAGGCCTTCATTCCCCATTCTACTGCAGAGTATCTGATGACTTTTATTCGGATACACATTTTATGCTTTAATAAATTAGCTAACTTAAGTATCAAGTAATCTTATAAAAAACAAGAAAAAGAGGAAAGACTGATATAACCACATGTATTAAATTCTCTCCTCCACTTACAGTATTGTAATGCAGTTTTCTTTTAATACTGCTGTGATATTTAATTTTTAATTTATCACTATAATTATATTCACTTATTTCTACAAAGAATATAAAAAAATTGTTATTCTATCATTTTATAAAATGTATTAAAACAGTTTGTAGCTTTATATTATAAAGTATCACAAAAATTCAGCAATGTTTTGTAATGATGATAAAGAGCAACAGAGACTTTACAGATTACAAGTTCAAGAACTGTAATTTCAGTCAACTAACATCAAGAAATTATCACTTTTACTTTGATACACTTTTACTTTAATAATTTTTTTTTCTTACTTTAAAATTTATTATACATGTCGTTTCATCCTACCCATACAAGGCGAGTTCCATCAAGTTAAACTATAGTTTGATACAGGTGCATGCACGCATAGACACTAAGGAAGCAACACAACTAGTAGCAATAGCTGTTGAAGTTGTTTTGGTTTCATTTTTGTGGCGATTGGAATGAAAATGTGGCTTTCTTTACACAGAAGAAAGTAAAACGATAAAGAAATGGAATCAGAGACCTATAGATTTATCTGAGTTTTCTTTCAATTTGAACAATCACAAAAAAAAAATAAATAAATCACCAGAAGATAATAGCTAGAAGACCTCAAATATTGTTTTAAGAGGAAATTAAAGATGCCAAGATATTATCTTCTTGTTTAATCCTTTATCCAAGTGTAAGCAGTAGCACAGTTTGAAAAGAGTAAATTCCTTTAGTAATTTGGTATACTGTTTGTTTCTTCATTACTCACTTTGTGCCAGTCAATGGATCAGTTTGGAGACAAAACATTGTGCTGTCTAAAGAATGTGTGTACTGAAGAATACTAGAGACAAGGAGCAAACTGTATTCAGACAGAAAAATAAACTGTTTTTATCAGTATGAAAAGATTGTTCAGAGAACTATCAGCTAGTTTATTCAAAGTGTTTCCTCCTCATGGATAATTTTCTGCAGCAGGGTAATTTTTCTGAGAAAATGTTTACACTGAAGTTTACTGAGGTAGGACAAGAATATTTCTTTCCTTCCTTCAGCTTAAGGAGATTTATTTCAGAAGAACAAACAAACAATTTTGAATCAGAGTGAGATGGCTCCGAATTTGGAACTGATGGTACTAACGTAGTGGAAAATCCAAAGCTGTTAATTTCTAGAAATAATTAGAATTCTACAATGAAGAGGACCTTAGAAAGAAATAGTCCTACATAGGACAAAGCGTTAGACTGAATGACTGCAGAAATGTCAGGAGACAGGTAGAGCTGGGAAAAAAAAAGTGCAAGTAGAAACAGAAACATGCTTAAGCAAGACAAAAGTAAGGATAATTTTTTTATGGTGATTCTATGATAAGAGGAGTACTTAATGAGAGCATGACAATGTTGTTTCCCTGGTGCAAAAATTAATATTAGTGAAACTGTCATAGGATGCAAAAAAGTTAGGTGAAAGAATTGATTGTTTTAGCTGGCACTAATGACTTGAAATGGAAAAAATATTGTAGGAAAGAAACTATAAAAGAGTTATTGGAAGAAGTAAAAGAGCAATAGAGTAAAAATGTGATTCCACATCTGCTGCTGCAGGATATGATAGAGACAGATTGAGAAAGGCAATGACTGCAAATTAATCAGTGCACAGATTGTGCAGAAGGAATGGTGTTCAGCTTTGGTTTACTAAGGAGAAAAAAGTGGAATGAATTTGATGGATTGAAAGATTTATATAATGCCGATGGATTTGAAGTCAGGGCTCAAGAAAACATTGTTCGCTGATTGTGGAAATGCAAAGTTAGGGAAATTAGAGCCACTGGAGTGAGCAGGGAAGAGATGCATTTGAGTGTGAGAGTAGGCACCCATGAGGTGCATGAGTTTAAAAATGACAAAAAAGGAAAAACCTAGTTGCTAGTGATAAAACTGAATGGAGTAATGCCAGAAGTATTAAGAATAAGAGGGAGTATTTTGGCATTGGTGCAACCTCACCAAAAGTTATGGGCATTATTGAGACTTGACCAATAGCAGTAGTTACAAGGAGAGAATGTGAAAGGCATAAAGAGTGCAGTATCTTTATAGAGTAAAGAGAGAACAGGATGGGTATACTGCTGATAAAAAAAAATTGCTGCCAGTATGATGACATATACAGGTTGATGCTACCACAGGAAAGAGAGAGAGATGGGGGGGGGGTGCAAGGGATATGGAAAACATGTGTCAATAAATCAGCACAACGAGTGCAGTTTGAGTTATTACAGGAGACTAAAGGAATGCAATGGAAAGAGGAAACAT